>NC_088651.1:15309088-15591588 GCF_964019385.1 Sycon ciliatum | reverse complement strand
CGGAGAAGAGATGGCTGCCAAGGAACATTTTGAAGACTGCACTGACGGCCCGGCGCGAGCCGCTCGCGCGATCGCGCAGTGTCGGAAAGTACATGTACTTGGACTGCCTTTCGAGTTTATTTGGTGCGCGACTGCGCGGACGGGATCAGAATGATCTGCCTGCTGCAACGCTTTGCCCTGTGTCTTAGTTTTGGAACAATGTTCATGTACATTCATTGCTTTCTTTCTCCAACTCGGCGATGCTGCGTTGCTGGACCATGAAGACTCCAAGACCAACTCCAAGCCGACACCATGTGATGTTTGTGTCACAGGTATCATACAAGTGCAGTCCATGCAGTACGAAAAGTACCGATACGAGTGACATAAAACAAGAAAACCATACCGTCAGTAAGTCCCGATAGGATCGCTTTCCGTAGCAGGTGTACTCGTTGCTGGAATACTCCTTGCGGATCGAAGCAACTTTGCAAACAGAACGTCTTCCTCCTGAGAAATACTCCACTCACATGATTCCCACGGTCGTTGTTCTGAGTATTGACACGCGAATTCAAAGCGGGAATACTTGCACGCAAGCCTTAGACTTCCACTTACCAGTAAGTTTGCTGTTGTGACTTACAACTAAATGGAAGTCTATTTTGAAAGGAGAACGGGGAAAGAGAACATCGCCGTGTCAAAACAAGAACGGTATCAGTGAAGAAGAAACTCTGTTCACAGAAACCTGCAGGTCTTGATCACACGTAGCTTTGTAGCGCTTGTACAGTTTTGTATGCAAACAATGCATTGAGAACCACACACGTGATCCAAAAGAGCACGCGTCGCGCATGCAGTCAAAAGCAAGATGGCCGCGATGTCGAGAGCTGATCATGATACCAAGTGCGACCCCTAAAAGTAGTTGCGACTCGGGAGTTTGAATATTGCACAGTCATGTTATAGAACGTGGTCGATGACGTCGATATGACGCTACAGTCCATTCATAAAAAGATGGGTCCTGGCTCTGGCGAGCTCCCGTATTTGGCGATTTTTCGTGATTTCATCGTACACAGTGCAGTGCTGCGAACTTTGAAATTTGAAAAAGGGTCCAAAAAGGGTGCCTGAACTGGGGTTCGAACCGCAGAATGCACTGTTGCAGGCGGGGTCAAACGGCCTGGATTTTGATGGTTTTTCCCAATTCAGTGCTTTTGGGGCAAAACCTGGCCGAAATCCTATTCTTGCTATGGCTTGCTTTTTGGACAAAAAAACTTCAGAAACATAATTGGAAGAGGATTCCATATGGGATTGCAGAAAAAAATTCTAAAAAAACTCAACGTTTGACCCATTTATGGCCAAAAGCTAGAAGTTCATTTTTTTCTGAATGGACTGTAGAAGTGCGTAACAATGACAGCATACAGTACATTGTGTGTACGGAAAGGGAGAAGGAGAGGGAGGAAGGGAGATGAGTGCAATGACGTATGGCTTGGTTAATCAATACTGCTAGGAGAAAGCGGGTACGTACAGGTACACCAGAAGCAGAATACAGTCGTACAACTAGAAAATTCTTGCATGAGGGATGTACGGAATTGCCGGGGTGTTCAATCTCCCGAATACACGTGGGTAGTGGATTCCAAACGGATAGACAATGGAATAACATAATAATTATGTTGATGGGAGTATCTGTTGAAGAGTACTACTACAGTACTAGTATGACTGTATAAGCCCTCAAGCCAAAGGCTTTATACCTGTATCTTGACCTGTATCTTGACAATAATACCAGCAGGTACAGTTCAATCTGAGTACAGTACCCGCTTCAGGTCCCCAGCCCCCGGGCCAATAGTACTCAATAGTAACAATTGTAGGGAAGTAACAACACCTGTCTCATGCATGATCAAATTCAAAGTATGTGAAAAAACCAATCGACCTGCAAAAACTACAACATATTGCAGAAACTCGCACATACTAGTACCCGGTAGGCGGTAAGTCCAAGAAAAGTGGGTCATAACGACACTCCACATGACTTGCCAGATACACCAGCGGTTGAGGACTGGGAATAAACCAGAATTTCCAGAAATAAATCAAAATTTTAATCAAACTGAGCTACTTGCATGGTTTTGATAACAACGGTTTCAAGGTTTTTTTAAACCTTTCCTATTCCCTCGACCAGTGAACAATAAAAAAAACTTACTTTGAGTAAAAATCAAGAAGAAGGCATAGAGAACTATTGTAGCAGGTTGTTGGTGGAATGGTGCTAGGCAGGGAGAAAATCAAGTCCAGAAAGTCAGCAAATCCAACCACGCCGGAAAATGGCGGCAATAACAAAACAAAAATCCCAGGATACTCCTAAAATACAGGCTGCAACGTGCAGCTCGGACCAGCGGGCATTTCTAAGAATATAGCAATAAGAAAATGATAAAAAAGGCATACTGGCCCGTTGAGGCAGAGTCGGTAAGGATTACTGGAGGGGAAATCCCCGAAACAAAACTGAGCCAGTTACGGTTTCAGCTCACGTCAGTACAGGTCAGCAAGAATCTGGTACACATGCACGCACACACACACACACACACACGCGTGCGCAACAGCAACCCTTCGCGTGCTAAAGAGACATGGGACGGGCGTGTGCAGCGGGTGACACCGGTGTCACCAACGAGTATGCAGCTACATGCAGTACAACATGATCACAGTTTGGTGGGTACATCCGCAAGCCATCGGGAGCAGACTGTGTCATCACATGACACTGCAGTCTGCAGTACACGAGTCTGCAGCTACATGTAGTAGTACAACAACATGAGGTCAGTGCATACGTACAGTCAGACCTCGCACACCACCACACCCATTCGTTTTCCACAAATATCCGGATAGGCGAGGGAATCGGATAATCGAACACACATACATGTACTGTATGTATGCATGACATAATGTAAGTCAGTAACCAACGGTTGTCTTCCGGATGGCGAGGGATCCGGATAAGCGAGGTCTGACTGTATTGACAATCCCATTGAGCACAGTGTATCATCACATGGCAGTACAGTACAGTACAGTACAGTACAGTACAGCACAGCACAGTACAGTACAGTACAGTACAGTACAGCACAGTACAGTACAGTACTGATCAATGAGCTCCCAGTGTATCATCTACAGTCCTGCTCAATGAGCTCCCGCCAAGCGAGTCAGTGCCACGCCGGGCACTGTGCAGCCATAGATCTGCGAACACTGGGTGAAGGCCATTCACTTGATTCACATCAGGATATCAAGCAGCACTGTGCGTAGAATGGTGTCACACGACAGCTCTCTCTCTCTCTCTCCCCTCTCTCTCTCTCTCTCTCTCTCTCTCTCTCTCTCTCTCTCTCTCTCTCTCTCTCTCTCTCTCTCTCTCTCTCTCTCTCTCTCCGGAACGAGTCGACGGACCACACGCGATGCAGTCCAGCTCTCAAGTGCGTTCTGTATTGACTTTTTCCACCGTGTGGCTTGGGCTGAACTCGTAGACACGCATATCAACAGAGCGTGCGCCAGCGTCGCCAATAGCCGCATCGCCCTCCACTGTCAGCAAGTGGTAGGTCTCCCTTGCACTGGATTGAATATCTACAGGGCTGTCACGCTCTCCCTCTCAGGAACGAGTCGACGGAGCACGGGCGCGATGCAGTCCAGCGCTCTAGTACGTACTGTCATGCCAGCCCTGCTACTCCGCCACCAGACATCAGTGTTCAAACAGCAGCCGTGAAGAAGACACTAACGTCCAAGGCAGCGTGTCATCGCAGCAGCTACACAAACTTCTTGACGACATTGGCAATGACGGCCACCAGCCAGGGCACCCGGTGGTCGGGACGCTGGAACGTGCTCTCGTCAACGCTCTGGCCAAACGAGAAGAGATAATCCGCTTCCTGCATTCGCGGTGCGTTGCAGCACAACACGGACAAGAAGGAAAAAGCAAACAAGGGAAATACAGATCTAGTGCAGGCCCAGCGAGAATGAGACGGGTAACTCAACACATTCTGTAAGTCGACAACAAATGTTCGGCCTCCCAGGGCTAAAACACATTTCGGCTGCAACACATTTCCGGCCTGTACTGCTGCTGACTGTATGCACTGTCATACTGAAGCTTGCAAAACAAAATTTCGGCCGCAACAAATTTTCGGCCAAATATGATCAAATATGATCCTTGGTCCTTTCTCTTCGTATAAAGGCCGAAAATAGGCGAAATTGTTGTCTGACAGTAACTGGTAGGTACCGCACTTCCCCAATAAGTCACATCCGATTATAAGTCACATCCGATTATAAGTTGCACCCCTGTTTTCAGGTTCGAGCAATAAGTCCTACCCCCTTCTCTGCCCTTGAAGGCCAGTGTAGAAAGGTGCGACTTATATTCGGGGAAATACGTTACACCAACAGTAGCACGAGTGCTGAATCCCGTTGCGAGATCAGTGTCCACAGCCTGTACTACAGCACATGTACATGAAAATTCATCAGGCATCCCTGATGATGCCCTCCTGGGTGACCATTTTATACAATTTACTGGACGTGGCGTAGTCAAGGACCGTTCGTGTGTTGTGAGTTGGGTGTACTGAAAATACTGCAGTCAATGCTCAGTTGAGTCACCATGAGTTGGGTATACTGAAAATACTGCAGTCAATGCACAGTTGAGTCACCATGAGTTGGGTGTACTGAAAATACTGCAGTCAATGCACAGTTGAGTCACCATGTGTACATTGCTGTGCTGTGCTTGGTGAAATCCTAGCCTGTTCGTTCTTCGGCGCCCGACAGTGTTGCAGCCAATATTCACATTGAACTCTTTAAACAAATCTCGACAACTTTCTTTATCCAAACCTCATTTGCTTGAACAGCTGCTTTTTTCTGAGACTGGAACTCTCAACACAACACACACCGCATACCTGCTTGAGTTTTCGCCGAAGAGAAGCATTCTTTGTGACCATGGCAACCTGGAGTTCCACATCACGACATGTAGACCTGTAACCTACAGATGAGAGAGAGAGAGAGAGAGAGAGAGAGAGAGAGAGAGAGAGAGAGAGAGAGAGAGAGAGAGAGAGAGAGACAGAGAGAGAGAGAGACGGAGACAGAGAGAGAGAGAGAGACAGAGAGGGAGACAGAGAGGGAGAGAGAGAGAGAGAGAGAGAGAGAGAGAGAGAGAGAGAGAGGGAGAAAGAGAGAGAGAGAGAGAGAGAGAGAGAGAGAGAGACAGAGAGAGACTTGGGCCAAGGGTCGTTATAACGTATTTTATGTACTAACGAATTATCTAGTATCCGGACTTGGAAACAGTTGCATAGACCACGTTTCGCCAGGGGATTTCAGAATTACAATTTAGTATTTACTAACGGGGTTTATGTACTAACCGGACTCGTTGTAACGACCACCGGACAGGTGGTCGCCTTATCCGAGCGGTCGCCTTGACAGGTTTTATTGTATTATGGTTTATGTATAGTGGAGTCATTGTTAAGAGTACATAAGCCCCCAGGAGTGTGCAACTCGACTATGGGTGCTGTCCTGACAGAATTTCAAGTTGACGTCACCTTTATGATGCAATGCGAACTGTACACGCATTATCAGACGCATCCTGAACCTGTGCTGGACAAAGCCCCATTCGACCCTGTACAAATTTGTGCAAAGAAAAACGTGTGATGCGTTGACGCTCCGTAAAAAAATGTCGTAAATCACTGGTGCAAGGAGCATTGCATCAACCAAATGATGTCAACTTGAAATTCTGTCGGACCAGCAGGGTATGCGGGAGTTGCCCACTCTGGGTGGGGATAATGTAATCTTGGTCACCATGCATACACTCGTATGCTGTACTTCGTGACATTCTAGCCTGCTCGTTCCTCAGCGTTCCGTTCTTCGGCGCACTGCAGTACTGCAAGCTGCCCATACAGAACAGCTTTCACCAGCAGCAGCAGCACCTCCGGCCAGCGTCGATACAGCAGCGATTTTGCAATTTGTTTTTTTTATGGTTCGAGTGAATTTTAGGTATCAATGGGAACAACCCCACACAAGGATCAGAGAACATGCAGCAATCTTCTACTGACTTACCGAAGTTTGGAGAGCCGACCATTGTCATATCGGGAGTGTCCGAGTTGACGGGATACAACCACAAGCCTGTGCACGCACACCCACCCACACACACCCACGCACACCCACACACACACGCACAAACACACACACACACACAAACACACACACACACACACACAAATACGACAACAGAAAACCTTGCAAGTGAGCTGTCAATCGCAGACACACTGTTGAAAGGAAAACAGACAGACGTAGCAAGCTGTGCAGGGATTGCACAGTGGAGCAGATTGAAACACACCATAATTTTACACCATTGGAAAAGCTGGGGAATGAAAATAGAGCCTTATTGCAATATTAAAATTGTTATCTCCACGTCGAATATTTGAATGACAATAGCGTTACCTTTCCCATGGAACGTCCAGCCATTGCGGAAGTACTCGGCCATGTGTACGGTATCCTTACAACCGCTTTGGCATACAGCCTGGTAGAACAACTTGCAACGGTGCACGTAGCCGGCTGGGATAGAACCACGCGGACCGCGCGCTCCGAGAAACCCGTTAGCCTGTACAGATTTGCATGTTAGACGCCACATACACACAAACGCATGCGGGAAAGACGGTTCAATCCGTGGAAGCTACTGCTTGGCCCATCAGCGCAGCAGAGAGAGAGAGAGAGAGAGAGAGAGAGAGAGAGAGAGAGAGAGAGAGAGAGAGAGAGAGAGAGAGAGAGAGAGAGAGAGAGAGAGAGAGAGAGAGAGAGAGAGAGAGAGAGAGAGAAGGAAAGAGAGGGAAAGAGAGAGAGGGACAGAGAGACAGAGAAAGAGAGAGACAAAGAGACAGAGAGATAGAGAGCAGGAGGAGGAGACTGAAGCAGGTACTGTGGTGACAATGACACCATCCAAGACTGGATGATAAACCAGGCCGGCTTGATCATATATTATCACACTGCTAAACACACCAGGGAGATACTCAACGATTGCGCTCATTTCACCATGCCGTCATCTGTGCCAGGAACATTTTTGTACAGTCAGCTGGCTATGGTTGTGTGCTGTGTGCGTAGAGTGTTGAACAGTGCAAGAATATGGAGCATCAGCAAATCGAATTTTCGAGTGAAATTCGAGAATCGTCACGACAGGCACTCAAAGAGTCAAAACTAGAGCTTCTTTCGACCGAAAAAGGCCCGCAAACAGAAAAGTAGTTTCGAATACAGCTCGTGTGCTCCATGTACATGAGCAGTGGGCTTGCACGGAGCTCCAGTACTGTAGTACATGATGGAGCGCTACTCTTATCTGCGTGCCTGCACAGCGCACCAGTGCAGTACATGGAGCAGTAACTGCTGCTGTAACTCATACCTTTCCTACTTGGTAATGTGCAACAGGCATTGACTGTACCTGTGGAGATGCCAGTAAGATTTCCGTAAAGTCAGTCTGGTCTTGGCCACGCTCTAGTAAGGACTTGGAGTACTCTGGTGTCAGGTTGAAGTACCCCGACGCCAAGCGGAGACCGTAACCACGGGAACGGGACAGCTCCAGGAGGCGGCGGGTTGCCGTCTCGTCGTCTTGGATACCGGCCGGTCCGAGCTGCAGCAGCGGGTATAGTATAGTGTCATCGTCTGGTTGCTGCACGGCCGGGTTGTCGAGACGAGTGGCTGATGATGATTATTAGGCAGTGGAAGCCATATGTACATACAGACAGACAGACGGAGGGACAGACAGACACGCATGCACAAGCACACAACCACGCACGCGCGCCCACACACACAGACACATACGCACAAATGGATTATTCACTGATCAAAGTGATGAAAGTCACTTGAAAATCTTCGCTGTGCCCTTTCCCAAAGCTGGTCCGCAACTTTTCATCGTTTCGGAAGAAATCGCAATCTTGCAACTTTCTTCATCTTCGCGCGGACTGCTACAAGTACAGTCTGTATCGGCTATAGAGTGACCGGATATAAGAATATACATGTATCGGCTACCGTGATATTGGTACGAAATATCAAAAAGTTGGTTTGCGCCTTGGAGAAGTGTTGGAGCTGGATGTCAGGTTGCCGAATGTCTCAGTACTCCTTGTCAGTTTTGTGCCATTTTGTCGCACTCGCTGACTGTATACGATCTGGTTACGTTGGTGGACAGTTTGTCATAACTCACAACATTTTGTCCTTTTCCTTTCTTCATTAAAACGTATTTTATCCAGTAAAAATATCACTATACCCAATATTATCGGATGTAATGATATATCGGATATTATGATGGCAACAAAGAATCAAAACATGCATAACACACTATATTATTATCGGCTATAGTGATAACTTTAACCCTTTATTACCGGATTACTTGCACAGCATGCACCAGAATTACGAATTTCAGCACAATTTCCAACTTCACCAGGTCATAACTTTGGTCTCCTTCACTTGATTTTCACAATCTAGGGCTCGTTGGAAAGCTCTTGGCGAGAGCTACGCCTGGGTACCAAGCTCCATTATCCAGTCGCCACAAATCAGGCGCGGTAACACCGCAAAGTCGTCTCCAAGTCTGATATGCAAGCAAATTCGTCACATCAACGCCATTCCACTCTCCTTCATCGCAGAACGCTCAAATTTGTTTGAGACGATTCAAACTTCAGCCGACTACGTCATTATCATGTGCTTAGTCGCTCAAAGAGCACACGAAAAGGGATTTCCCCCAAAAATGGCGAAGTGATCGATCAAAAATTTGAATTTGCCGAGATGAGAATACGGCGCGCGATATCTCTGGCGTCCGACATCGTAACTCTTCGGCGATTGTTGCATTGGATAGCTTGAAGTTTCCACTACCAAATAGACCTTTCGATTGTTGAATTCGCACAAGAAATGATGGAGTTACGAAGATATTACTGGCCTACAGACTTTCGATCATATATGATCGAAAGTCTGCAGGCCGGTGATAAAGGGTTAAAGGGGAAGTTAAGGCAAAAATTAAAATTTCACCAGTTGTAGTCTTCGGGGTGCTGAGTCGAATGGTCTTGGTCCGAGGAAGCTGCGACGCTCCCTTCCTACTTGAATCCCAATCGAACTCGCGCACTTCCACCGAAACTGGGTGACTGCGCCCTACTAGATGGGGATTTGTATGCAAAATGTCACTAAAAGCGCCATTTCGTTCTTATAAAAGCACGGATGACCGCGATTGGCCCATATGTTGTAGTCTTTTGGACGCTGAGTCGACTGGTTTTGGTCCGAAAAGGCTGCGATGCAGCGTTCCTCCTTTATTCCCAATCGAACATGGTTGAACAAGCGGTCACGTGGTCCTGGGTGCCCAAATCACCTGGTCACCACGCCAGCAGGTGACAACTTTCACACCAAGGTTCAACTCGAGTTCAACTCGAGTGACAGGACTGCACCCAAAAAAGGTCAAACAGGCTAGTAAGTTGTACCCTGCAGGCACGGTGACCAGGTGACTGGTGTACGCAGGAGCACGTGACCGCTTCTTCAACCATGTTCGATTGGGAATAAAGGAGGAACGCCGCATCGCAGCCTTTTCGGACCAAAACCAGTCGACTCAGCGTCCAAAAGACTACAACATATGGGCCAATCGCGGTCATCCGTACTTTTATAAGAACGAAATGGCGCTTTTAGTGACATTTTGCATACAAATCCCCATCTAGTAGGGCGCAGTCACCCAGTTTCGGTGGAAGTGCGCGAGTTCGATTGGGATTCAAGTAGGAAGGGAGCGTCTCAGCTTCCTCGGACCACGACCATTCGACTCAGCACCCCGAAGACTACAACTGGTGAAATTTTAATTTTTGCCTTAACTTCCCCTTTAAAATACATGTTGCAATAATATCAAAGGCCCTATTTTTTTACTTTCTTCACGTTGCTTATTTTTATAGTGATACATGTACATGTACATAACAGAATTTTTTTATGGAAATGCGGGCACTGTCAACTATGCAGTATGCTCATTTGTCCAAACGCCATGCTGGAAGTATTTCCTTGCCTTTCATGTGTCGATCGAAAAAAAAAAGAATTAAGAAAGAAAAAAATCGATCGTATCGCATATAGTGATGAATCGGTTATAGTGATAAATCAAAAGGGTACGCCATAGCCGATACAGACTGTACCTGGCAACTTTTCCGCTGCCTTGGCCCCATGGCATGGAGGGCAAAAGGTCACGTCACAGACTGCACGTAGGACAAATGCATTCAGATTTCAGACCCATTTCAGGGGCGCAGCGGAGACCTCTGGTGGCTGTGATACGTGCATTACAGCATTCCCCAGAGTACATAAGCTACACTTTAAACACCGGTGTTAGGTACCTCCTCCCGTACATTCTCCAACCTTTGCCAAGCTGGCCTGCATGTACCCCGTACTTACCCTCATACTCACCTTTTGTTCCGCTGGCCTGGGTAGCTACTTGCTCGCCCCATATTTACCATAGCTACCAAGCCCCTTTATCTTGCATTCTCTCTCTCCCTCACTCGATCTCTCTCTCTCTTCCGTAATGCAGTCGTTCGTCGTTGTCTCCGTCTCTTCGTCTCCCATAATAAATGTCGTTACTCCTACCTGTCCCAAGTTGTTCCGTTGTGTGTGGGAGTACGACTCCTTTTAGTATCTCAACACCGGTAATTCAACCAAAAACAATTTGGCGTGGCGCATCCAGTGCATCACTGTGCAGAATTGTAGCTCACAGCAGGAAGAAAACGGGTAAAGACTTGCCTGTAGCTGAACGCCTGCGCGATGGATTGCAGCGAGAGAAGGTTGCCAGGTGTTGGATGGGTGAGACGTTCAAGAGAGGCTACTGACCAACACACACGGCGGTGGTAGAACTGGGAGATGCTGAACCAAGTCGGCGTATACTTTGCTGACATACTACCATTTCTTCGAGATCAGCCAGGTACAGCACCAGCAGCAAAAGCAGCAAAGTTGCTGGACCTCGTCGAAACACCGCACAGTACAGGGCACGTGCAATCCATCGTCAGCTAACCGCTTTCATCGACAATGCATCGTCTGAGTGATGGCCGCCTAGCACCTTGTCGGGCTCATGGCACATGCAGTCCGTTGTCAGCTAACTGCTTTCATCGACATTAGCAAGCACTGTGCGCAGGCAACTCATGCCCTTGAGAGGGACGGCCCTTTTGTCCCGTCCTTCTACGAGACCCATCAGTCCGTAGCTACTGCTCTGATCCAGAAAGATTGGCCAAATCTCAAGGCAACTGCTCGAAAAATCGGCAAAAAGATGCCATACCTCCAACAGCAGCACTTGTCGCTGAAACCCTGCTTGGAGCACAACCGGCCATTACATGTTTTTTTGTGGAAGTTCAACGTAGACCTTCATGCTCGGCGGTGACAAAGTTTCGCAGGGCACGGGTTTTTTACCCCACTGCCGCTCGGTCCCTTGACATAACGCTACACAAAGGAAAGTAAAGGCTTTTTGTTGTGGCTCAGAGTTTCATGGTAACAATCAATCATCAGACAGCCGAGTATCCGTATCCGTTATTCATTGAGGTAGTTTCATTGCATTACGCTGAGAAATGTTACGGAAGTGCAATGCCACGAAACTACATCAATAAAGAGGTTCCGGAGGAAAATTTTTCTTACCAGATACGTCGTTTTCGAGTTGTGAACTGTTCCGGAGTACGGAAATTATGTGTGTTGCTGTCATTGCCTAGGTTACGATCGCAATCATGTCATACTCCCACGCCATGCCTTTTTATTTTGAAAAGCTGTACCCGAATCATAAGTTCCCCCGTGAAACACGATGTTTCTTGTATCAAATTTGTGAGCGAAAAATACTTCTGCAGTCGACGACGCAAAATCTCCCTTTCCATTCCCTCTACTAGTGCATGTTTGAATTACTTTGTGAACATATGCATTCATATGTTTACACATGACTTTACTTACTAGTTGACTCAGTTAGTTGTGCTGCGCCACAGCGTTGTCTGTTTCCACTCCTTTTCGGTTATTCTTGTGAATCAATCATTGTTTGCACAAAAAAACGTGCTCACTGCGATAATTATTAGCAATTTTTGAGCTTAAACACACGGCGAGGAGACAATAATTTGATAACCGCAATCAATAAAACTAGCTGAACCGACATTTGTGTACTTTATTCATGCAATGTAAAAACGGTGGAGACGATGTGCAATAAAACGATGAAAATATGAAGAGATGGTGTAGGGAAAAAAAATATGGATTCAAACAAGTTTTCGTACAACACTCATCAGGAATCGTCGTTGTACTAAAGGACACTGAAACAAAAATTGGACTATTACAGAAAATCTAAGTTAGAGAAATAACACTAAGAGCAACAACAGTGAAATTTACAAGTGTGAATTTTAACAATCA
This sequence comes from Sycon ciliatum, assembly GCF_964019385.1. Classification (NCBI taxonomy): domain Eukaryota; kingdom Metazoa; phylum Porifera; class Calcarea; order Leucosolenida; family Sycettidae; genus Sycon; species Sycon ciliatum. The sequence continues at coordinate 15,579,279 of NC_088651.1, read as the reverse complement.
AAGCGAGAAATGAACAAAGGAGAAAGGAAGGAAAGACAACGTGATAACACATAACAGCAGTACAATACACCTAGAACATTAACGGCCAAGCTTGGCCGCACTAAACACGACACGTTACTTGAACAATTTCAACCCAATTACACTATCTTTCTGTACACACAAAGTATTCCGACTCTTCGTTCACTGTATTGTGCCGTGGTCGTCATGGTTATGGACTACAGTTAAAAGTGTTGCAAGCTATCTATCAGCGTCTGTACAAGCCTAATTTGTGTGTACAGAAAGATAGTATAATTGGGTTGAAATTGTTCAAGTAACGTGTCGTGTTTAGTGCGGCCAAGCTTGGCCGTTAATGTTCTAGGTGTATTGTACTGCTGTTATGTGTTATCACGTTGTCTTTCCTTCCTTTCTCCTTTGTTCATTTCTCGCTTTGATTGTTAAAATTCACACTTGTAAATTTCACTGTTGTTGCTCTTAGTGTTATTTCTCTAACTTAGATTTTCTACAATAGTTCAATTTTTGTTTCAGTGTCCTTTAGTACAACGACGATTCCTGATGAGTGTTGTACGAAAACTTGTTTGAATCCATATTTTTTCCCTACACCATTTTTTGTTTGGATGAGGGGGTGACGTTCCTCAGGCTCCTCTTGGAGCTCAATGTCTTCTTCACTTCGAACGCTTGCGTCTCAACGTAATGACAGTAGTACAGAACAAGACTTTGGTGTGGGTTCATTCAATGTCCGCGGCTTGTCGTCAAGCCTAAAGAAACAGCAGCTTGCTGATGACCTTCGGAAATACAAAATTAAAATTTGCAGTTTGCAAGAGACTAAAATAAAGGACGGCTGCGACGAACTAGCTGGTGACTACAGGATACTCTGCTTACCAACGGCGAACAGGCATTATGGGCTTGGGTTCGCTATTCACAACAGCCTGTTTGAACGTATTCATCGGATATGGTCAGTATCAGACCGAGGAGCTGCGATACAAATCAATTTGTCCAAGAGAAGTACTTTATCTCTCGTCAATGTGTATGCGCCAACGGCAACCCGCGTAGCGGCAGATGATGTCCATCTCGACGAGTTCTACTCAGCGCTCGGAGATTACCTGGGTTCAGTAAGGTCCAGTTCACTCGTTCTCGTCGCTGGCGACTTCAATGCCAAACTCGGCCAGAGGGATGACTCAGGCGGCTCGTGCACCGGACGATATGGTCGTGGACGTCGTAACTACAGCGGAGCTATGCTAGCGGATTTCTGCGAGTCGTTTGGTCTCTTTGCATGTAACACTGCCTTTCAACATCCAGCTAGGCATCTGACAACCTGGACAGGTTGGAGGCACAACCCAAACGGCGGTTGCTCTATCCCTATATACAATCAAATAGATTTCATCTTGTGTAGCAGCAATCAGAAGCAGATTTTCACAGATGCCCGATCCTATGCTGGGACACTGGTGAAATCAGACCATCGGCTCGTTGTTGCACGCGCCCGTCTGAGCAGGATCTATGTTCTGTGGGCACATAACAACAACAAAAAAAGAACCGCAAAAGCTCAGAAGTTTCAGGTTCATAGATTGAGCGAACACACCTGCCGGCAAAACTTCCAGTCCCAACTCACCCATCGGATCGCCAACGGCGCAGTAGACACATCCACACCGGAAGCACACTGGACATCGATCTCGTCTTTCATCCAGCAAACGGCAAAGAATACCATTGGACTGGCACAGCCCCCAAAGAAGCAACAGCGTTTCATGGATGATCAGCTACATTCCTGGTCGGAAGAGAAAAAACGGTTACGACTGCTGATAACTACAAGTAGGGATCCACAACAAGTGGCTGATCTGAAGCATCGGCGGAACACCCTCTCACACCGAATCCGGCTGCGAGCAAAGGAACTAGCATCGAATGAGCTGGACGCTCGGGCGAGGGAAGTAGAAGCAAAGAAGGATACAGCACAGATGTTTCATGCAGTCCATCTACTCCAGCGACAAAAACAACAGCCTATCACTGTGCATGATGAAACGGGTAGACAAGTAATACAGCCAGTCTCAGTAGCCATCCAAATCACCGACCACTTTTCTAAGCTGTACACACCGGAGCCTGGTGCACTGTTGCTGCGGCGACCGGGCCTTGCCGACCAGGATTGCGCTATTCAGTACCGCCGGCTTGAGCGGCCCATTTCTGAGGCAGAGGTGACACAGGCAGCTGGAAAGTTGAACAATGGCAGGTCAAGTGGCCCAGATAACATGCCAGGGGAGCTGCTAAAGTACTCACCTGCCCTCGTCTACTCCAATATCGCCCAGGTCCTCAACTCTGCCGTCGAGACAGGCCTGCCCCTGAACAGCATCGGTAGTGGGTCGCTTATTCCGTTACAAAAGCCTGGCAAATCAAGGGGACCAGTCGCTCACCTACGGCCCGTGGTTTTACTCACAGCGCTCAGGAAGATTCTATCATTGACTGTGCTGCGGAGGATCAACAAGGACGTCAACAACTTCGTTGCACACACACAAAGTGGTTTCCGCCCCAGCAGAAGCACCACAGATGTTGTGTGGTCATACCGATGGTTGGCGGCTCGATGCCAACGCTATCGCTGTGCGCTGGATATCCTAGGCATTGATATATGTCAAAAGCGTTTGACTGTATAAGCAGGCCACGGCTCATCTCGGTGCTGGGATCGTTCTTGCAGCCGGATGAAATCCGAATGATCAGTTACCTCCTCCAGGACACCGTACTGCGGGTTGTACTCCCATCCGCTAAGGGCCCGTCATTCCCCACTCTCCGCGGCACACCCCAAGGTGCCTCGTTGTCTCCTGTTCTTTTCATTGTGTACCTTGAGGGTGCGCTGCGTGATGTCCGGCCTCTTCTTCTACCACGTCCCCCTGCCGATATCTCCCTGGGGTTACCAACTGAAACTGCCTACGCCGACGATGTGGATTTCGTGACTACTGATGGTGAGAGGCTGAGGACCCTCCTTCCAACCATATCCAACAAGCTCCTCGAATGGGATTTGAAAGTGAATGAGACCAAAACAGAGCACACGCACATCGAACGGCACACTGATCGCAACGAGGAGGAGTGGCGAACCACCAAGAAACTCGGGTCCCTATTAGGTGATGCTGAGGATATGCTACGGCGACAGCAACTGGCAACTGTTGCCTTTGGTAAACTCTGGACGCTGTGGATCCGTAGGTCGCTAGTTTCGGAGGATCTCCGCATCCGGCTCTATAATGCCTTTGTACTCCCTGTACTCTGCTACAATTGTGCAACATGGGCACCAACGAAACAGCAGCTGAGCCGTATTGAGGCCTTCCACCGAAAACAGCTGCGGGCGCTAATCGGCATTGTGTTCCCGAATCGGATTAGGAACGAGAGGCTCTATGAGCGTACCGGCGCGGTTCCTCTCGGCATTATCATCTTGAGAGCTAGGTGGAGGCTCTTTGAGCACGTCCTCCGGCTCCCGGCTGACTCCCCACCATCACTGGCCATGGGAGCGTACTTCGCAGAGCCTCGTCCAGCGGGCTGGAGGGGACGACCAAGACACACACTACCAACGCTACTACAGGATGATGCCAAGCGGATTGGACTTTCCTTGTCAAGCAAAGTCGATCTGGAGGCGTTCCGTGCTCTTGCTGCTGACCGAAGCGGTTGGGTGGGCATCTGTGCCCGAGTAGTGTCAGCACCCTAGTTTTTGTCTTCTTTTCGCATATTTCTTCTTTTTCTGAAACTGTTGTGGTCTTTTGTATCTATTCGAAGTGGCTTATGCGAACATTTTTGGCTGGTTTGCATGATTTGCATGCCCATTAATGCAGCTGCAGGCCATGCTGATGTCTACGCGAACAAGCACATAATAATAATAAATAATATTCTTACATGACACGTGACCGTATCCTAGGAATTGTCTAATCACCGCCTTTCCCGCCGCGGGCATGATTCAGCCATCATGCCCGCTGCCCTTGGCAACACTGACGTCACTTCAGGTATGATTGACAATCATGCCCGTGGTCAAGTGGCAACGAGATGTAGCCAATAATGTGACAAGGCGCGGGTTTTGAAGAAAGAAGTGGAAGTGCATGTAGAAAGGAATGCCGCTTGTCTTCTTGACTCTTGTTACTTCGTGTGTTCTGGCTGTGACTAGTGCAGAGTGACTTTTCGCGGAACTGTGCTAGTCTTTGGCTTGTTTCAATGTTTGAGTAGGCTACGTTCCGTGCCTGCGCAAAAGTGCGCATGGGTCAAGTAAGAAATCCAATCATACACGGTCTGTCGGGCTTGCTGGCTGAATCATGCCCTCGCTCCCAGCCCTCGGGCCTACGGCCCTTGGGCTGGGAGCTCAGGCATGATTCAGCCATCAAGCCCTCCAGACCGTGTATGATTATATACATATTAAACACCATTTCTTCATATTTTCATCATTTTATTGCACATCGTCTCCACCGTTTTTACATTGCATGAATAAAGTACACAAATGTCGGTTCAGCTAGTTTTATTGATTGCGGTTATCAAATTTTTGAGCTTTTGTGAAAAAATTCAAAAAACGGATGTGATTTCTTCATTTGTTTGGGCATGATTGTGAAAGGCATACACGTACATGTAAGTGGCGAAAAATTTGGCATCTTTAGGAAAGGGTTAAGTGAACCAATGAGCACGGCAAACACACATACACACACGTACACACACACACACGTACACACACACACGCACGGAGATTCAGTCACCGACGGTACGCACCTTGGCCGGCGCCCGTCCTGGTATTGCCGAGAGCATCACTATTGGATGACGCTGTTGAGTGTTCTGGTTGCGATACTCCGAAAAAGCTAGTGTCGCCTTGCGCTGATGTCCGCAGTGCTTTCAACGCGGCACGGAGTGATGCATAGAACTTTCGGCGATTTCCGGCGACAAGAGGGTCAGGTAGTGCGTCGCTATCAGTTGGCGACGGCTTCGACCCAGCGCACACCTCACCAAGCATGGCCATCAGTTGTTGGCGAGTCTGGCCGGAAAATTCCAGTACGTTGTCGCCACGCAAGCTGTACGAGTGAGTTGCGACCGTGGCAACAACAGACGTGAGGTAGTCGGCAAGGCGCGGTGCGTCTCGGATCAGCACAAACCTGTCCTGACGCTGGTGAAAGTAGTCTGCGCTCAGATTGGCACTGAACAGAAACATGTACGTACAGCCGTGAACGCTCGTTCGTGCACACACAAGCATGCATGCACATACGCACACAAACACACACACATACAAGCATACATGAACACACGCACACACGCACGCAGGCGCATACACACACACACACACACACACACAAACACACACACGCATGCACACAAACACACACACACACACACACACACACACACACACACATACATACACAAACATACACACACAAACATACACACACACACACACAAACACAAACACACACACACGCACACAAACAAACAAACAAACACACACTTTAGAAATGAGAGGGATTTCGTTGAGCAGCACCGTGTGTCATTGCATAAAGGGCATAAAAAGTGGACCCGGCCCTACCCGCCCGTATGCAGACTCGTGCAACAAGCAAGTGGCACCACCAGCAGAAACGACTGACTAACAATGACATCATCACGACATAAGCCCTCTTGGTATGACATCATCACATGACACAATCTCTCAGTATGACATAATCACATGACGCAGGCCCACGCCGCATGACATTGTCATCACAACCGGTGCTGGATAAGCGTCGGCCCGCTGGGCCGGCCAGACGGCAGGTGAACCTACCCGCTAAGCATTACGTCATTGTCGAAGATGTAGATCTTCATGTGCTGCAGGCTGGGCACCTCGTTGTACTTGTGCGGCACGAGCCAGCGGATCCAGTTCGGCAACTCCGGCGTCTGGTACAGCGCCACGTGCAGCCTGCTGGCAGCGCTGCATGCCCGCTCTGCGCAGCTGGGCTCAGCTAAGGTGCTCTCAGTTTGTACCGGCGGCCTTGCATTCACCGTATTCAGCAATGGTGCTAGCATGGTGCGCGTGTTAGCAGAGCCACGACTGCCCCGGCAGCCATCGACCAGGACCAGTGCACGGAGGTTTGGGTTGGAGGTGAGGTTCTCTGCCAGAGAATCGACCTGAGAAAAGTGTGCGTGGGGGGGGGCGGGTGCGTGGGTGTGTGTGTGTGAGAGAGAGAGAGAGAGAGAGAGAGAGAGAGAGAGAGAGAGAGAGAGAGAGAGAGAGAGAGAGAGAGAGAGAGAGAGAGAGAGAGAGAGAGAGAGAGAGAGAGAGAGAGAGAGAGAGAGAGAAGAGAGAGAGAGAGAGAGAGAGAGAGAGAGAGAGAGAGAGAGAGAGAGAGAGAGAGAGAGAGAGAGAGAGAGAGAGAGAGAGAGAGAGAGAGAGAGAGAGAGAGAGAGAGAGAGAGAGAGAGAGAGAGAGAGAGAGAGAGAGCATATAACGTAATGTCACACAAAAGATACATGCTTATTCCTGTGAACTTCCGTATGAGACAAGCGTTCATACAAGACACTGCGGTGTGTGAGTACTTGAGATCAGGAAAGGAATACTCAAAAGCACACACAACCATCCGAAGGTGCCGCGTTGGCGGCACAAACTACCGCATTTTAAGTAAAAGCCGCCCCTCCTATTTTTTTTTCCAACGAAGTAGTTAATACAGACATCTATCCTATTTTACCGCCGTTAATTTGATCATCGGAGCATAAGCCGTAACCCCCTTTTTTGGGTGAGTTTTGAGTGTTCAAACTTCAAAGAGCCGCCCATGCTCCGGAAAATACAGTACAGTTGTGCCCACTGAAATCCTATCCACAAGGCAGAGCTGGCACCCTGGCAGTTCCGATAAATCATTGTACTTGTGCATGTGTGTGTCCAGCCGCATTTCATTTGTGCCACTTCCAGCGCGTCAAGGGTCGTGCAAGCTGAGGGTGCCAGATATGCACTCTGGGTCGGATTTCACCGAGCGCCGCTGTACGCCATTGGGCAATGAGCTGATGATCGCAAGAGCAGGGCGACAAACCCTCACACACACACACACTCCATGTACCATACCATGTATTGGGTATTGCACTGCACTTGCTCACTGCCAAAACTGGTCATGTGGGTCTCCCTGGGAGAGGAGAAAGAGACTCAAAAGGAACCTTGGAAAGATGACTCGAATGGCTAAATGTACTGTATTGTACTGCACTTGCTCATTGCCAAAATTGGTCACGTGGGTCTCCCTGGGAGAAGGGGGGAGAAGAAGTCAAAAGGAATCTTGGAAAGAGGATTCAATTTAGTCCTCTTTTCCAAGATTCCTTTTGAGCTCCTCTCCTCTACACACACGCACACGTGCGCACACTCACACACTCACACACACACACACACACACACACACACACACACACACACTCACAAACACACACGTACACACACACACACACACACACACACACACACACACGTACACACACACACACGCACGCACACGCACCTACACGCATACGCACCTACACGCACGCACACACACACGCAGGCTACATGTGATAAGGTGTAGCTAACTTACCAAAGCCTGCTCACGCTCTCCTGTACCTAGGTACAGCGATGCCAGGACCACTCGCTTCTTGGCACTGCGCACACCATTCTGCAGGGACATCGCAAACATCCACACACACACACACTCAGACTCAGACATGCCTATGGCGGAAGCGATGATAGCGAACAGCTATGTTGGACATAGCAACTTGTGCTGGGATTACACCATTCAACAGCTTGCAAGGCTGATGAATTGACCCCCACTATTTTTAGCCTGGTATCCACCACACAGCTGATTGAAGTGGCTTTTTTTCTGGCCAGTGAATCCCTATATAATTTTTTCATTTTCCTTTTTTTTTACACACACGCCACCCCACACATACTCCGGCATACACTGGCTGTTGGTCACCACCCAGGAGAATGAAAGAAGAGCTAGGAGAATTAGAAAGAGAAGAAAGACGTGTGCGACCATAATCGTCGGGAATTGAACTCGCAACCACTCGGTTGGAAATCGACTGCACATACCACTGCACCATATGGGACACACACACACACACACACACACGCACACGCACGCGCGCGCACATGCACGCACACACGATTATTCGTATATTTAGCGCCAAAGCCCGCCTGCTACATTCAAACCACGACAGTGGCTATTCCTGCAAATTAGAGCTACAGGAAATCCCCTGAGATGGCCATGAAAGAAAAGCACATCACCACGTTGTCAACCTAATCACAGTGACACCTGCGCTAACGGGATGCTCTTGGCGCAATGGAAACTGTCCTGATATGACAGGATTCCGGTTTATCCAGGGAGGCAAGTTCGATCCACAGCACGTCAGTGCATGAGAATTTGTCCAGTCAATACATGAATCCGCTTGGTACAGGGTCCGGCGAACACCCAGGTGTGTTGTATGCACACAAAGTTGGAATAGCGTTCACAACGCGCAACAGGGCAAAGTAACTGGTGTGAGCAGCGCTGCATGACTCCATGTGTGTGTGTGTGTGTGTGTGTGTGTGTGTGTGTGTGTGTGTGTGTGTGTGTGTATGTGTGTGTGTGTATGTGTACGTGTGTGTGTATGTGTGTGTGTGCGTGTACATGTGTGTGTACGTGTGTGTGTACGTGTGTGTGTACGTGTGTACGTGTTTGTGTACGTGTGTCCCATATGGTGCAGTGGTGTGTGCAGTCGATTTCCAATCAAGAGGTTGCGGGTTCAATTCCCGACGATTATGGTCGCACACGTCTTTCTTCTCTTTCTCATTCTCCTAGCTCTTCTTTCATTCTCCTGGGTGGTTACCAACAGCCAGTGTATGCCGGAGTATGTGGTGTGGTGTGTGTGTGTGTCGAAAAAGAAAAATGAAAAAAATGAAAAAATGGAAAAATGAAAAATAGGGATTCACTGGCCAGAAAAAGTCACTTCAATCAGCTGTGTGGTGGATACCAGGCTAAAAATTGTGGCGGTCAATTCATCAGCCTTGCAAGCTGTTGAATGGTGTAATCCCAGCACAAGTTGCTATGTCCAACATAGCTGTTCGCTATCATCGCTTCAGCGATGGGCAGGTCTGAGGTACGTGTGTGTGTGTGTGTGTGTGTGTGTGTGTGTGTGTGTGTAACGTGATAGCTATTCGCAAGCAGCAGTGTCCTGACCAGTATGAAAGCCAGCACTGTGCACTCATTGGCTAGGCATCAGGCACCAGGCGCTAGCAAATGGGTGGCGCTAACAGGGCCGATTTTTAAATGCGGGAATTGTAATATAGAAACAGTGTGAGTCCAGGTGTGTGTTTAGCACCATTTGCTGGTTGTAAGATACATGCGACTCCACTTCTAACGAAGTCACATACTTTGAATTTCGTTATAGAGCGAACTGTTGTCCATGTCCCAGTTCGAACCCAGTGTATGTGCATTTCTGTTATAACGAACTCTGGGTATAAAGAACTAAGCACAATGGTGTTCGTTATATCAGGAGTCGACTGTAGTCACTAGTAGAGTTTTCAACCATCCGTATAAACTTGCCCGCCACCGGCCATCATTAGAACGAAGATTAGAAACTGTTGGCTTGCTTCAAAAAAACTGCGCAGCGAACAGATCACTGAACAAGGCTTCGTGTAGGTCGGACTCATGGGCTCTCCTGATGTCCTGCACTGTGCATGTGACGACAAATTTCCCCAAAACTAGAGTATTTTTTTATTTTCTCAGCGCAAGACGACAGAATTGATCGCTTGGCAAGCAAACCGCCTTGACTACTAATATCTCAAGAAACAACACACCTGTACAGTACGATAGAAGTCAATGGGCTCGCGTAGCACCTCCACTGTATCACCATCCACGGGGAAACCAGGGGCGTGATTGCTAAGAAACTCGTAGTCGCCAGATTTCGTCGTGGAACCAGATGACGGCTGGTGGCCAGTGGACATTGCAGGCGAGTTGAGTGATGACGAGCAGCAACGACAGCAAGAGGATGGAACCACCCGCACCAGCCTAGACAGGGCCATTACAAACTGAACGCCATGTGGAATTCTCCTTGTACTTTCTCAAGCATTTCGATTTCATCATTCAAATCACGGCTGATTGTTTTGTTGTTGTTTTTTTGTTTTAATTTTTTGGGTGACTTTTTTGAAAAGCGCCTCGCGCAGCCTGGCCGGGAGTTCCCCTAGGCCCTGGCCCGGCCCCTACAACTCGAGTACGAGTACCGTAAACTACGGTAAAGTACCGCCAGAGCGCCCCATGCCATCCACTGATCATCCTTTCGTGGTCGTATTGTGGAGGTGGTCTGCTGTCTGTAGGTCATACGACATGAACCTTGTCCTTGTACACAATAGCACGTAACTCGTTTTGCAGTCAATCCGTACCTTCGAGCGGACACAAGCTCCACACCAGGGAGTCGTCAATACCGGTATTTGACGACTCCCTGCTCCACACAAAACCTCATGATCATACATCATGTACATAGGTGGGTAATCATGCAGTTTAGGGTCCCAAATTATTTCGCACTTTCCCAGTGTTCAGTGTACTGTCACACGCGTTTTCAGTGTACTTTCACATCATGAACTATATTTTCATGAAAACATGTGTACTTTCACTATGCTTCTTCTTTTCTCGTGTCAAAGTTTTGTTTCCTTTGTCAAAGTTTTGTCTCCTTTATGGAAGTTCTTCTTTGACTTTGTGGTAATGGCTGGGCGTCCCGGAGCGCTGATACGCATTGTCCATCAGGCACACATTCTAAATGATCATGCGATTTTGATGGAGAAGTGGACGGTGTTCACACTAGCGCCGATCTTTTCTAGAACCCAACTTGGTCAACTGGAGTTCCTTGCCGCTCGGCGGTGTATCAGCGAGTGGTTTCTGCCTGGCTCACGCATCGTCTCTGACGGCTGGGCCGCATACGCGCAGATCAGGAACATCGACGCGACGGTGGCGTATACCAGCACGATGTCGTCGTCTACGACGACAACTTTGTTGATCCGGACGACCGAACGATCCACACCAACAACGTGGAAAACATGTGCGGGCCAAGCGCCAGCTGAAGCGCAACTTCGTCACCTCGCGAGAGTTGTTGCCGACGTGCCACCGCGAGTTCGTGTGGAGACAGAGAGTTCGCGCGGAAGACAACACGTTCGGCTCCCTGCTCCGCAGTGTTCACCTGGTTCACCAGCAGTACCCAGTCTGATCTGTCCTCGGTTTTCATGAAAATAAAGTTCATGATGTGAAAGTACACTGAAAACGCGTGTGACAGTACACCATGGTAGCGAAATAATCTGGGACCCTAAACTGCATGATTACCAAGTAAGTATATGTTATCGCATGGTTGCAAGGGCCTTATGGCATATTATTGCCCCGAGAGGTTAGCCCGAGGGCCGTAGGCCCGAGGGCTAACCTCGAGGGGCAATAATATGCCATAAGGCCCGCAGCAACCATGCGATAACAAATTTATCACATGGCCCACAGAGCAGACCATTGGGCTGCTGTTGAAATTAGCCCAAATGCCAACACATTATGACCACAATGTATATTGATGTGCTATTATTATTATCAAAACAGGAAAAATGAAGATATTTCTCCTACACCCTAACAAAAAGTCTTCTACAGGCCATCAGAGAGTATACAGTACTGAAAGACGGAGACAGAAAAAAAGTGCCGCACCGCATCGTCATAGCAATTGACATGGCAACGATAATAAAATACAGCAGAATCATAATTTCAATTGAAAAATTAAGAGTGCTACCACAAAGAGTTTCTTCATGTTTACATGTGTATCAGGAAGTTGTCAAATACAGTACTGCAACAAGTGCAAGTATTTGACGACTCCCTGGTGTGTAATTCTGAGGACAATTTTTCTTTTTCTTTTTCAGCTCCAGATAGCTGTATTTTTCATTGCAAAACATTCCTGAATTGTTGTGTTTGTTGTTCAAGCAAAGGTGAGATGAGCCTGGTAAGAGTTTTGCGTGGCACATGAAGACCACACACAGGCAGTGACTTTGCGAGGATTTGAAAACGCACGACGCTGAGTTGAATTTGTGTTATTTCAAATAATTGTTTGTGATCCCAGTACCACTTCGAGCAGAACTGAATCTTATCCACAAGCTTACCGACGGTCAGGCTGCCAACATGACTGAACAAATGATCCCTGCAAGCACCACACGGCAGACGTCCGAGGCCATGTCCATTGCCGGGATGTCCATCTCCAAAAAGAATTCCATCTTCGTCTCAATGCTACACGTACACTGCGACTCGTCGTAGAGTCGTACAGTCTACCATGGTCTACAGAGTTTTTTTTTTTTTTTTTTTTTTTTTTTTTTTTTAACAGCATTGCACTGAGCCTCTTGTACGGGCAAAATAACACATTTTGTGAAGAATCAACACATACATGTATATAAAAACGAATCATCATATACAGTATTTACAGAGTCTGTCACTCAGTAGGATCACTGCACTGTGCAGGGTCGTCGTACGATCGTAGTCACGCGATCACTGAAATAAACTATTTTTTTGCGGGCAAATAAACTATTTTTTTGCGGGCAATATCGCATATTATTGCCCGCGGCGCGAAAGGTGCTGATTCGCTGGAGTACGGGCAACAATCACGTGCCATGTGATAACGTTAGTTATGTACACACAAAACCTGCCAAGTGTGACCTTAGTACACTAAGATTCTTACATCGTACAAACTTCGTTGCACTCTGCCATACGATTTTCCTTTCTCTGGCTGTAAAATCAAGGTGGGGCGCTCTCGCGAGAGATCGCCCAGATTTTTTACGGGTAAATATTGACAAAAATATTCACATTATGTTTAGATGAAGATTAGTCACACGTGATCAGAGAGCTAGAGCTAGCATACTGCATAGCTCAAGTCCACACAATCAGCCGCTAGTACTAGTAAGGTGGCCATTTGTTCTGTGGGGATTGCCCTATCAAAAAATTTGATAATAATAATAATAATAATAATTTGCCCGTGTTAGCCTCCACGAGTCCCACAACAGCCAGGGATGCACAGCCATCCATAGGGCTTGAAAGTGATGACGTCAAAAACGGCCTGGGAGTAGTAAATTGACATCAGATTTCTATTTTGGATCCACTAAGGTGTGACTTTGCTATTGCCTCAGTATGTGGGTGCATAGCAACCCACTCATGTCGTATGCAGGTGCAACTTTTACTTCGCCACCAGTTGTCACCCCGCCCCCACTAGCCAAATCAGTCAGTTTCACTGGCAACATCACCTTGCTGTGAGTGAGACCGCTTGAAATGTGCTTGGATCCATACAAAAACTGGATCCAGGTGGATCCAGTTTTCGAATTTTTCAAATTGTTGCTATGCCATTGCTATGGAGTGACGTAGCACTTTCAAGCCCTATTGGGCTGCCAAACTCGTCGAGCCCCACGCAGACACATAACGGCGCTCGAACGCAGCAGGGCGCTCGGAAAGCCAGCCCGTCAGCGAAGTTGGGCAATTAGCATAGAATACGCCTCCCTCCCACGCAGCGACTGGAGGTATACGATCCGGCTCACCATTGCAGCAGCACCCTTGCCCCATCCTCCGGTGGAAGAGAGGACACTGGGGAGAAAAGTGGACAGTTCCACTTCTCGGACTCAGTCTCGGGCCGATCATATCGACACCGTTTCTCTTTCTCGTGGTGCCGGTAGCAGGAGGAGAGAGAGAGGATGTGCGGTTCGAAGATGCATAAGGGTTGAACACCCGTACATCAACAAAAGTGCACTGTTCGCCAGTGCAGAGTATGCTGCTTGAGGCTGTGATTGGGCGAAATCCGCCGGCGGTCAGCTTGCACAGCGCGAGTCCTGCGACCAGGTGGCCACCTTGGAAGCCACAAACTCTTGCACGGACTGATCTGTTCCGATGGCTGATCCAAGGTGGCGGCACCCGCCAAAGGCGATAGACACACCCGCACCGGCGAAGATGGTCTCGGCTGCTTCTAGCTTGTTCAGCTTGACGACGAGGACGGACTTGCTGGGGTTGATGAAATAACCGAATGCCGGCCCATCCCCGACGGGTCGGTCCCACCACTGGCGGAGAGGATTGAGCCCACCACCAGCGGACGAGTCATCCGCATACCAGCTCTGGCGTGTTCCTGGGGTTGCCACTCCGCGCACCATGGGGAGTACCCCCAACGCGTACATCGGCATAGCAAGAGGATCTCCTTATGTTGTGCCTTCACGCGATAGGAGTACATGTCTTCTGATTGGCCGAATCTGTGCCATCTCTCTATCTCCTGATTGGTCTAAACCGTTGCTCGTTGTTATGTGAAACCTGAACTCTCTTAGTCTTGGCACATATAAAAAGCTCTGTCTCTGAAGAAAGATCATGCTTCATTTCTTCAACCACTTCTCCTTGCTCTGGTGAGACTTGTTGGTTGTTGTGTGCCCAACCACTTGGGCCACGCTACAACTGGTGGCAGCGGTGGATGTTTCGGGTTTTTTTTTTCATGCTATGTTTTTGTTGTTGTGACAATGTGAAGTGATTCCTGGTTCGGAATGGCCCAAGCACAGCCTAACCAGCAAGTACCGCCGGCCCAGCCGCCCCGTCCTGCCCAGCCTGCTCAGCCAGCCCAGCCAGCCCAGCCAGTTCAGCCAGCTCAGCCAGCCCAGCCAGTTCAGCCAGCCCAGCCAGCACAGCCAGTTCAGCCCGCCCAGCCAGTGCAGCCAGCCCAGCCAGTTCAGCCCGCCCAGCCAGTTCAGCCCGCCCAGCCAGTTCAGCCCGCCCAGCCAGTTCAGCCCGCCCAGCCAGCTCCCGTTCGACCCATCCGGCCATGGGCAACTCCGGAACGTTTTGATGGTGGAGCAGCCTCGGACTGGACTACTTGGCGTGACCACTTCACTCAAGTTTGCCTGGTTAATCAGTGGACGCCGCAGGACCAGGCACAGTACATCCCGTTGTACTTGATAGATAATGCGCAGTGCTACTACCAGTCGCTTCCTGTCGCGACACGCCAGGATGTTCAGCAATTACTGGTAGCTCTGGAGGGTCGGTTTGCTCCACCCGTCAGGACCGACCTCCACAGAGCGGAATTGAAGGCCAGACGACAGCGAGGTGAGGAGGCGTTGTCTGATTACTGCGAGGTGATTCGCCGATTGTCTCGCAGAGCGTACCCTACCTTGCCAAACCTCGTGCAGGACCAGCTGGCATGTGACCAATTCATTGAAGGTCTGGACAGCAGAGAGTTGCGCATGGAGGTACGTCGCCAAGACCCCCGAACTCTTGACCAGGCACTGCAGCAAGGACTTCGAGCACTTGCCATACTCCAAGCGGACGCTACTACTAGTGCGTCTCAGCCAGTGGCCGCGGCTGTCTGTGCTGCCAGGGAAGATCGTTTGGATGCCTTATTAGTAAGGATGGAACGATTGGAAACCGCTCTGTCATCTTTGCAGCGACCGCAGCAGCAACCCCAGCAGCAACCCCAACAACAGCGCCGCTGTTACCATTGTGGGAGTGCCGAACATCTGATTGCGTACTGCCCGACTGCACCTCCACCCCGGGGACAACGTCAGCGCCCTTCGGGAAACGGCCGGGAGTTGGCATAGAGGGTCCAGAGTCAGCTCCAAACCACCATGGCCCGGAAGTGCTGCCCGCCGCGCCTTCCGATGTAGTATGCCATTCCGTTGCTGTTGACAGTTGCCAGTATGTTATCGGCAAAGTAAGTTCAATATGCATAACTGATGTCCACATGTTAGTTGATTCTGGAAGTTCGATTTCGTTTGTCAGCTCAGCATTCTATCAACAACATAAGCATTATAAAATTAAACAAAATTTCTACATCAGTCCGAAGTGTTGATGGCAGTGGCGTGACTGTGGAAGGAGCGGTGGATGTGCAGCTAGAGTTTGGCAGCCTCCAACTTCAGCACACTATGGTAGTTGCGAACATTGAGCCTGACGTACTATTAGGCATAGACTTCCTCCGTAGGCACGGTTGTATTATGGATCTGGGACAAGGCTGTCTGCGCTTGAGCAATCAGACTAGGGGTGAAAGTTGGCAATGAGATCCCGAGTTCGAGTACTCTGATTTTCTGCGATCGAATATTCGAGTATTCGAGTATCCTTCATCTCCTAAAATTGCACACCAAGGGCCTTCAAATCGCAGGATACAACCCCGATTGAACCGAGTAGCAATCATTTTTCTCAGGTATATTGGTTGGTGGGTCATTTGGGCTCCCTCTACTCGTGAACAAATGTTCCCCACACAGTCTGCACATCAATATCTGCCGACTGCTGCTCTGAAACTGCAGATTCAGTGGTAAACGCATGTACCATGAACGAGTACTCTGATTTATTCCGAGTACGATTATTTTTGAAAAAACCGAGCGAGTACTCGAGTACTCGGTATAATTGTTTCACCCCTAAATCAGACCCTTCCATTAACACAGGGAGTTGGGCCCAAGCACCTTTCATGTCAGAGAGTGGAAAGAGACCCCATTCCAGTGCAATTGGCTGAATCTGTTGTTCTACAGGGCTATTCTCAGTTGATAACGCAAGGTAGATTACGTGACACTGAGTTTATGTCTCCATCTTGCGGAATGGTAGAGCCAACAGAGTCGTTCGTAGATAAATTTTGTGTCAGTGCAGCTAGAGTGGTCACGACCGTGAGTGAGAACAGTACTGTTCCTGTCAGGTTGCAGAACCTGCTACCACGGCCTGTCACTATAAACAAGGGTACAGTTGTTGGCATGTTCGAATCTTGCTTTGTTGAGAAAGCCGCAGAAGCCGCGGATGAGCGTGATTGTACGGCTGAAAGCTGTAATGCTGCTGAAATGTGTTCTGACCCTGTTGAGTTGTTTGACCTTAGTCATCTCGATACAGAAGAGGCAGCAGCCGTCAGGTCTCTTCTCTCGGAGTTCAGCGACATAATTTCAACGGGAGCAATGGATCTTGGCTCTACCGGTGTTGCCAAACACGACATCGAGACCACTAGCAGCCAGCCTATTCGCCAAGCCCCTAGACGATTGCCGCTTCACCATGCCAATGAGGTTCGTGAACATGTTGAGCAGCTTTTAGCTGAGGGTTTAGTCGATCCTTCCAACAGTCCTTGGGCAGCCCCTATTGTTGTTGTTCGGAAGCCTGATGGAGCTATTAGACTATGTGTAGATTATCGCAAACTCAATGCTGTAACTGTCAGAGACGCATTCCCCATTCCGCGGATTGATGATGCGATAGACAACATGGGTGACGCACAGTATTTCACAACCCTAGATCTTGCATCCGGTTACTGGCAGGTAGAGCTAACTAATGCAGCAAGGGCGAAATCAGCATTTGTCACTCCATTTGGATTGTTTGAATGGAAAGTCATGCCATTTGGGTTGTGCAATGCCCCAGCAACTTTCCAGCGCCTGATGACCATGGTTCTGGGTGATCTTGTGCCAAGCGTATGTTCAGCGTACATAGATGACACCATAACTTTCTCGAAAACATTCCAAGAACATCTGGTTAGACTGCGCCTAGTATTTGAAAAATTCCGGGCAGCAGGTTTGAAGGTCAAGCCTCGTAAGTGCCAGATTCTGAGCAAGTCGGTTACGTATCTTGGGCATGTGTTCAAGGGAGGTGGTGTGAGCCCTGATCCCAAGAATTGCAGTTCGGTCACCAGTCTCAAACCACTTAGCTCTGCAACCGAGGTTCGTCGATTTGTAGGTTTTGCTTCCTACTACAGGCGGTTCATCAAGGACTTCGCGAAAATTGCAGCACCGCTACACAAGCTAATGCAGAAACAGGCAAGCTTTTCGTGGACGGATGAGTGTCAGCAAGCGTTCGATATCCTGAAGCAGAAGCTCACGTCATCTCCTGTCCTGACGTACCCGGATCCATCCCGCAAGTTTATCCTGGACACGGATGCTTCTGACACTGGTATTGGTGCAACTCTATCGCAGGTTGACGATCAGGGCAGAGAGCAGGTAATTGCGTATGCTAGTAGTTCACTTAGTAAGAGCCAACGTCGCTACGGCACAACTCGGCGTGAGATGTATGCAGTGGTCTTCTTTGTGCAATACTTCAAACATTATTTGCTGGGTGCAAACTTTACCTTGCGAACCGATCACAAAGCCCTTCTCTGGTTGAAGTCTTTCAAGGATTCGGAAGGTATCCTGGCGAGATGGTTGGAGAAACTAGAAGCGTTCGATTTCACAACTGTCCACCGTAGAGGTACTCAGCATGCCAACGCAGATGCATTGTCACGGTTCCATAGCCAACCTGCGGACAATTCGGAGCATCCTGCATCGGCCACTGCCGAGCCTTCAGTAATGGATCCAAATATTACTGTTGTCTGTCCTTCCCAGTCTTCCATTCCTGTCCCTACAGCCGTGCCATCAGTCTCTCCGGATACAGCAGCTGGTGATGCATTGCCGCAGGATTCTGGACATCAAGCATACGTGGGTAATGTTGACGTTGAATCACAACCTGCAGAACATGCGAATGATGATAGCAATTTACTTGGAAGCAATTGGGCAGATTTTTTTAGTGCAGAAGATATTCGCAGAGCTCAAGCGGAAGACAGTGACATTGACTGCATGATTGGTTGGCAACAAGCATTGTTAGACAGGCCTAAACGCAGTGATAGTGCTATGAAAGGAGCATCATTAACCTTGATACGTCTGTGGAGTCAGTGGAAACGGCTGGTTCTGCAAGATGGCTTACTGTATCGTACGTACACTTCAGTAGATGGTAGCAACTCATTTCTGCAACTTGTTGTACCTGTCAGTTTGCGACAGAGAATTATGACTGGGATGCACAATGAGTGTAGTGGTGGCCACCTCGCTACTGAACGTACTCTAGAGAAGGTGAAAGCTAGATTCTATTGGCCTTTTATGTCGTCTGACATTGAGCTGCATTGCAGGGCGTGTGCGCTTTGTTCAGCTAGGCGTACCCCAGCACCAACCGCTCGCGCTCCGATGAAGGTGGACCAACCATCATTTCCGCTGCAACGTGTCGCTATGGACATCATGGGACCACTGCCCAGAACAAATCGAGGTAACCTCTACATTGTTGTGATTACTGATTATTTCACGAAGTGGGTAGAAGCGTTTGCCATCCCGGATATGACTGCTAGGACAATAGC
Source organism: Sycon ciliatum (assembly GCF_964019385.1). NCBI lineage: Eukaryota > Metazoa > Porifera > Calcarea > Leucosolenida > Sycettidae > Sycon > Sycon ciliatum. The sequence goes on along the minus strand of NC_088651.1, from coordinate 15,560,244 downwards.
TTCGGCACTGATTGATGGTTTCATTTGTCGCTACGGTGTGCCACTGTCTATCCACACTGATCAAGGTGCGCAATTTGAGTCAAATTTGTTCAAATCCATCTGTGAACTGTTAGATATGAAGAAGACACGCACGACTCCATATCATCCTTCTAGTGATGGTTTAGTTGAACGGATGAATCGTACACTTGAGAACATGCTGAGTGCCAGAGTCAATGCCAATCACAATGACTGGGATCTGCATATTCAACGCTGTTTACTGGCGTATCGTAGTAGCGTACATAGTTCAACCAAGGAAACCCCAGCTAGATTGATGTTCGGCAGAGAGCTTAAGTTGCCAGTGGATATTATGTTTAACGACTCCAGAGAACATGTCAAATCTGTACCTGACTATATGATTGGTCTCGAGATCTCCTTGCAGCAGGCATTCTCTCACGCTCGATCAGCTGGCGCTAAGGCACAGAAACGTCAGAAGGACTACTATGATGCAAAGACGACCAAGCCACGGTTTGCGATCAATGACAAGGTGCGCTTACACAACCCAGCTGTGAAAGCAGGCAACACAAAGAAGTTCCTCAAGCCATGGACCGGGCCGTATCGAGTTGTCGAGGTGATCGATGACGTGGTGTACAGGATTGAGCACTGTGATACAGGGAAACTCCAGGTGGTGCACATCAACCGGCTCAAGTCAACGACTCAAGTACCGGAGGAGCAGCACGCTCCAGTGCCAGCACACCTACCTCAACCGGCGCTAATTGATTACGTGCAAGACGCAGTTCCGGCTGTTCCGGTTCCGGCAGTTCCGGTTATTCCAGTTCCGGCAGTTCCAGCTGTTCCAGTTCCGGCTGTTCCAGTCCCGGCTGTTCCGGCAGCTCCCGTTGTGCCGGCCGTTCCGATCATGCCACAGGCAGGTGGGTATAACTTACGCAATCGGGCAAATCTCCAGAGGCCGGTGCGATACCGTCAATGAGAGCCAAGAACAATTGATATGTACAATTTTCTTGTGAAGATTTGAGAGATTGAGATTTGAGTTTTTTTTAGATATTAAAGTGTTGGGTTGGCATTTAACACACAGTTTATATAGCTTCTTCCTTGGGTTCTTTCGTTTCATTATTTTTATTTTTACAATATTCACCTTATCACGAGGACGTGATTCAATCTGGGAGGGAGCCATGTAGAGCATGCAGATTCTTCAACCTTGTACCTGTTGCATTGTAGTCTAGTGCCTGTGTCACTGTAGCTTGGTGTGTTAAAACCTGCACAGTAATAGGACTAGTATCCTTTGCATGTGAAGTTCGAACCTACCTTTTTCAGAAGCTTTCCTTTTTTTCTTTACTTTCTTCCAATACATGTCTTCTGATTGGCCGAATCTGTGCCATCTCTCTATCTCCTGATTGGTCTAAACCGTTGCTCGTTGTTATGTGAAACCTGAACTCTCTTAAGCGGGATTCACAGAAGCTTTTTTGCGATGCGACACGCGATGCGACAGACGCGAAACCGGGAAAACCCCAAATCGCAGCCATGTCGCACCCCACGCAACTGCCGCAACTGGGCCATCGCAGGCCATCGCAGAAGTTGAGCTTGGCTCAACTTTTGCGATGCGATGCGATGCGACAAGCGATTTGGTGTACGATTTTGACCTTTTCTACAGCAAAGTTGTACAAAGGTGCAAGAGTTGCCTATAAATTTTTACAAGTTGTGTCAAACCGCGCGAATACCATGGTGACGTACCCAAATCAGCAAAACTTTGTCGCATCGTTGACTTCTTCTGTGAATGGTATTTCGCGAGTTCGCATCGCACGCATCCATCGCAGATCGCGTCGCATCGCGTGTCGCATCGCAAAAAAGCTTCTGTGAATCCCGCTTTAGTCTTGGCACATATAAAAAGCTCTGTCTCTGAAGAAAGATCATGCTTCATTTCTTCAACCACTTCTCCTTGCTCTGGTGAGACTTGTTGGTTGTTGTGTGCCCAACCACTTGGGCCACGCTACACCTCATCTCCGCGTAGAAATCTGGAGCCAAGACACGCGAAGCCGTAGACTCTAACCCAGACACCTGCTCTCTACTTGATTTCTCTACGTTTCACGTATAGCAGAACCTCTCTTCTGTTGAGGGGGTTGCCGGGACACTTTGGACGCATCTGCCATGAGCACCGCATCTACGACTTCTTCGAATTGTGGAAAGTGCCTTGCATGGCGTGAATGGCCGCCTCAATGCCACTTTTCCTGGCCTCCGCACATCTGCAGTGACCCTGTCGCCTCACGAACAGAGTGCGGTGCTCGATGCAACCCTTGAGACCTGCTGCCGTGATGCTCCAGCCAGGTTTCTGAAGGAGCAATCATAATAATAATAATATCTTTATTAGGATGACCCAGAGGCTTGTCGCCTATCAAGGGGTTCACCGCTTTGAAGGATGTACATGTACACGTATGAGCTAAAGTGAAAGTAGTGAAAAGTTGTGTAGCGTGAATGCGTTGGGGAGCACACGGGGGGGGGGGGGGGGTTATGTACATGGCGTAGGCATACCGGAGAGCGAAGCACTATGTTTGCAAGTGAGTTTGCGAAGCTCATTCTTGAAAACAATAATGGATGGTTCTGCAGTTAGTCTTGGTGGGAGGCAGTTCCATAAGAGGGAGGTTTGGAAGAGAAACAACGATTTTGATGTGGTCTTTGCTTTAGGGAGAATAATTTTGTTAGGGCGTCTCGCACTCTGCGTGATATTGAAATGGAATGAAGCTAGGCAACGTCGATACTTGAAAATAAATTTGTGCATGGTAACCAAGCTTAAAAACTGCCTGCGGTAAAGAAGGGATTCAATGTTAGCTTTTTTATTAAGATCCTGCTTGGGTGTATTAAAGTCGATTTGGATTTTGCGTTTCCTAAGGTAGGATCTTGCAAACCTGGCCTGGACTCTATCCAGCTCAGTCAAGTCGCTTGAACGAAGACGAAAGGACCACACTATACTCAATCACAGGTCTAACATAGCACTTGTAGAGGAGCATCATGGCCTGCGGTGTAAGACGATGTGCTATGTGACAAAGTAGGCTTACTCTCTGCTTGAATTTGCGACTGATGTCAAGGTAGTGTTGACGGAAGTTTAGGTCTGCACTGAAGCGAACTCCCAGATGTTTGAGGATGTCAATACTGGGAAGAGGTAGACCCTCCATAGTGTAGGTGGCAGATGTTGGTGCTGGTGATGATGCTGTCACTGGCTTATAACGGAAGCTTAAAACAGAAGTTTTTGAGGGCGAAAACTCTCCGCCTCTTTCCCTGGCCCAGTTTTGACATGCATGAATGTCCGCTTGGATACCAGGACTTGACAGAGAGCCTTTGTACGGCAAAAGTAGAGTGACATCATCCGCAAACAAGAAGGTGTGCGAATGATGTATGGCTTCTGGTAGGTCATTAATGTAGATCACGAACAGTAGAGGAGACAGATGCGATCCCTGGGGAGCACCACAGTTGGTGACTTTGGGCACTGACATGCATGACTCAATCTTCACGGCTATGCTTCGATCCTGCAAATAACTCTTAGTCCAGGCAGTGACTTTATGGTCCGAGAAGTTGCTGACTTGACGGAGGAGAGTTGAGTGGCTTACTCTGTCAAATGCCTTGCAGAAATCTAGGGAGACCAGGTCGAAGTTCAGACGCTCATCAATGTAGTCGGCCATTTGCTGGGTAAGTATAATAAGCTGGTCCGTCGCAGACTTCTCCTTCACGTACGCGTATTGTTGACTGCATATCTTCTGTTTTATTGTTAGGTAAGCCTGGAGTTGTTTCGCTACTATTTTTTCAAAGAGTTTTGCTATGCAGGGGAGGAGGGATATTGGGCGGTAGTTCGTAGGGTGAGTTGGGCAACCTTTCTCCTTGTACACTGGGATAATCGTGGCCATCTTCCAAGCGGAAGGGAACTCGCCTTGCTCAAGACTGTAGTTGAATAGTTTAGCCAGAGGTACACACAGGATGTCTGCACAGCGGCTGAGGACGGCATTTGATAGATAACTGTCAGCAGATGATTTGTGCACAGACAATGTTCTTGCAGCTTCATAGACATCTGTGGATTTGATTTTTGTGAACGAAAATGGCTCTTGGTCATCAATGGTGCTGGATGATGGACAACGACTTGGTTGCTGATTTGGGGAATCTGCGGTGCATTGCTTCCTGAAGAATTCACAAAGGATTTCAGCTTTGTCTTTGCTAGATGTGTGGGTGCCGTCATCATCCGCGAGAAGTTGTATTCCACGCGGCTTACTGCCAATGTTGCATATCTTCTTTGCTCTTTTCCACCACGAGTAGCCGCCTGCTCTGCCTTTGCTTAGCCTCGATGTCCCCAGTGTAGACAAATACGAGTCTCGAGCTTTCCGTATGGTGTTGCGGTACTCGTTTCTGCAGAGAATGTATGCTGCTTTAAGCGTCGGATTGTGTAGGTCTCGGCGGTGAAGTTTGTACAGGCGTGAGACTCGTTGACGGTTTTTTCTATGCGGGGAAGTGAACCAAGGCTGTGTATTCACACGGAAGGTTTTGTTAGTCACGAGGGTGGACCGTGCGATGGCTTGATCTAACGATGAGCACAGTGCATGATGATGATGCAACTGTTGCATCATGATCACCATCGCCGTTGTCAGGGCGTAATCAGCTGCGCCTGAGGAGTTGTTACCAAATGCGTGGAAATGTGAACTCAGCATACGGATAACGGCTAGGCCCGTGCTGCCCATTGGTACGGTCCATCAGGTTGGGGGGGGGGGGCAAAATGAACTGCCCCGTCTCGTACGTCTCGGATATCCGGTTGGAGAAAGTGGGACCGTCCAGATCTCCCATTCCGAGGGTGGGGTCCCACAGGGGAGAATGGGGTGGCAGGTCCGGGATAGCAGGATCAGCAACGTGCATTGTTGCTCGCGACATGTTGAGGGTGGCGTCGGGACTCTCCTCCCCCTGCAAGGACTCATGATGTCATGTGCGGTGCCGGTCAACAGGCTGGTGTCGTCACCTAGTAGTGTAGCCGGCAGTCATGTTGCGTCATTGTCCAAGCACTTGGCGTGCAGTAGTCGTGCCGCGTCATCGTCCGCGTACATGGCGGAGCTGGAGTGTGCATTCGGTGCTATCTTGGTTTCCTTGGTTTCCTGGGCGTCCTGGGTTTCTCGGACCTGGGTTTCCCGCTAAAGCGCAAATGCACTGCGCACGGTGATGATGGTGTTCTCATCGACGGGAGGCGAGCTCAACCGGGCTGAGCGAAGTGGTCCACCGTTTCGGGCCTTTCGGCACTCTGCCGGCAGGGTGGTGGCGAGAGCTGTGGCCGCACTCTCGGTTCCTGGCTTGGGCACGCGTGCATTGGCTCCAGGTTTGGGTACGGAGTTGGGTACAGTGTCGGTAGTGTTGGTGCTTGCTCTACTGCTCGAACTCATCCCGCTGGCCGTATGGTCCGTTATCGCACCACCATTCTGGCATCTTCCGTTCCGCGCTGGGCCGCAGTTCCAGCAGTGGCGACCGCTCTTGACGCAAACACAACCAACGCAGGGGCCTCAGTGCATGGTGAGCGCTGTCATAGCGGTGCGTTGCACGAAGTAGGCTCAGCGGCAAAGCCGTGACGAGGGAGCCAGGGGGAAAGACGTAGAAAGATGCAGAAAGTAGACGTAGCCGTAGAAAGTCAGATCACGAAAAGTTAAACCGCACGGCCCGCACAGCAGCACCTGACACTGTTCTGCACGGGACAGTGCGGGATCAGACGTACGGCATCGATTGAAAATGATCTGAAAGGTACGCCGGTACGGACGGGCTGTACCCCCCCCCCCCGAAAAAATTTCACCCGATCGGTCGTGGCTCGATCACAGTGCTGATATCATGAGCTAGCTGCTGATGTGAGCATGGTAGAGGTCAGGTCCCGCAGCTCGTTGTGCCACAGGGACGGATAGCAGCCACCCGCTGGGCAAGACGGAGCCGCTTGCGGGACAGTGAAGGCAGCTCCACACTGACCACAGCCACACCTTTGTGGGAGGTGGGGCGGAGTCCACCCGTAGCGGAGGCAGATAGCATCTCGAAATGGGCCTTTTTTTGCACCGAAATTGGCAGAACCATACAAACCTTATGGCGGGCAATTCCTCGAATTCTGCTCCATTTCTTTATCCACATACCAAACATGCATGAAACTTACCAGAAAAAGTACCGAATTCTGCCTATTTTTCTGCCAGCATTATCCGCCAAGGCCTACTACGGTGTAGATACTTTGAAGTAGAACCATAACCCATAGTACTCTTGGTACGAGTACCGTATTATCTCCAATATAAGCACAGTCTCCAATAATAGCACGTCTCCAATAATAGAACACCTTGGGGCGGCATTCAACAAATAAAGTGCTCAGTCTCCATTATAAGCACACCGGCCCTAGGACAACAAGAAGCTCTTTTAATGCTGCTATTGCAATATCTAAATTCCGGACGACTGACGGTGTCAATTCCTTTTCAAATCGTGCTGCCCTGTTCTTTAATTCTTTGCCTGTGGAGTGGCGCACCCAGCACCGCACTACATTTGCTAAGCACCTTCAGACCATGCTAAAAGACGCAGCGTCTTTTCAGAAGTATTTTGATCTTCTTTTCAGCAAACTCCCTCATTGATCTGCACCGCCTGTATTGTATAACTGTGTTTACTGCGTTCCTAGTTTAAATTCGTTTTTAAAAACATCTCTTTAATTCTTGCACTATCCCATTATGACCATGCTTAAAGACGCAGCGTCTTTTCAGAAGTATTTAGATCTTCTTTTCAGCAAACGGCCTCATTGATCTGCATCGCTTGTATTGTATACCTGTGTTTACTGCTTACTGCTTACTGCTGCTTTATTGTTCCAAGTATCAGTTTAGTTTAGTTTAAATATCTCTTATTATTAAGAAGTAGTGGTTGCGACCTCGGCGATGAGTCGTGAGTCGTGAGTCAGTCAAGTGTCAAGTAAAGTCGGCGGAATAGCGCGAGCTCCGGTGTGGGGAGCAAACCCTTTTCTTACAAATCTCTTATTATTATTTATTTTTTTTCTCACCCCACACCCCTCTACCCTCTTATCGGCCCTCTTAAGAGTTGTGTTCATCACTGTTGAGGCTTCCGATGGAAAATAAAAGAATACTACTACTACTACTACTACTACTGTGTAAATTAGGGGTGAAACGATTAGTTCGAATATTCGAGTATTCGTTCGAAAATTTCAAACGAGCGAGTATTCGAAATTTTGCACTCGATCGTTTTTTGTTTTTTTTATTATTATTTTTTTAGGATTGGCATTGTATTTTTTTAAAACTTTTGTTGTACCGCTGGTCCACTGGTATGCATGCGTTATGCATGGGTTTGAGTCAGTATTTTAAGACTTGGACGATGCGATCACCACGGCAAGTAACGTTCTGAGATATGAAAGTTCTGATGAAAATCGTTTTTTTACATTCTGTACAAGACGTTGGCGACTTTTGTTCTACATGTATGTTCACAGATAATTTCTTCCAAATTGGTCGAGAACTTGCAAATCTAGCGCTTTTGAATTTTGATAAAAAAATACTCGAAATAATCGGATACTCGATCGAATATTATGAACGAGTGATCGGTTGGTCAAAATAAATACTCGTTTCACCCCTAGTGTAAATTCATTATCTGTACCGGCGAAAAAAAACCCTGAAATGTGTGTGTCATACATGAATTTGGCATGGCAACATGCCTCTGAAATGAGGTTGAAAATTAATAATAATGGAACAGTCTCCAATAAAGGAACATCTCCATTAATAGCACGGGGCGGAGGTACATTGAAAAAATAAAGGACCGTGCTTTAAGAGATAATACGGTATACGGACTATGCTTGCTCAGTCCTGATATGAGTGATAGAACCCATGCCCACGGTGAGTACTAGTATGAGGGAGTAGTAAAATGCACGGTATTTACTACTCCCTGTAAAGCGAATGACTCATCATTATCACTCCCTTAGTATTGACTCACATAGATTTTTGCCATACCTAAGCAGTCAAATATTCCTGCATATTTCACTCCTTAGGGCTATTGACTGCTTATATTTGACTGCTTAGGGGTTGCGCAGTTGAATGGTGCCTAGTGCAGCATTTTCACTGCATGAGTAGGTGGTGGTGCAACGGTTGTGCAATCATAAAACCGGGATTCATGAGGTTATCGTTCTGGAATTTGAAATACGGACTGTTTGTCGTGATAAATCTAATATTGACTTCGTACTTGGTCAGTATAGGAAATAAAACCTCGTAAAAGACCTCGGCTTCGCCTCGGTCTTTTACTCGGCTTCGCCTCGGTCTTTTACTCGGCTTTCAGATAAGGTCTAACAAGGAGCAGTGGCTATAGTTATGAAATGAACACCGGTAACCATGGAGACATACCACACTCTCATTATAGATACTGGTTATAAATAGACCGAATAAGGAAAATGATCTGATAGCCTATGAAGACTAAAAGAAATTGAACCAATGACAACAAATACTCGTCCAGCACACGGGTTGTCATAGCAACACAAATAACAGCTGTCCGCTAATTTTGTTGTTGGAGATTGAGTAGGAGTTTTTACTGGTTGATTCTAAATACAATAAATGCTCCGGCCTTGGGTTTATGACCAATAAAAACTAATTATAAAAACCTCGGGGGACCTCGGTTTTTATAATAGTTTTTATCCAGGAGCGGAGAGCGACCTGCAGGAGCTCCGTTCCGCGAACGAGAAATTGACGACTGAAGTGGCACGGCTTGCGTCTGCTACATGCATCAGTGATTCTCCAGGCAATGGCGGGAAATCCGCCATTACTGGGCTCCGGCAGGAGGTAGACAGGCTGGCGACTAGACTGGGGGAGGTTGCACAATCCACCCCAAATATGGCACAAACTTACTTTGAGGAGCAGGCTGAGCAGATAGCACGTTCCAATAACGTAGTCCTGCGGGGAGTTCCTGAAGCTGTAGAGGACGGTGCATTGGTGCAGACAGTTCGTGAACTGATCCCGGGCGGGGTCAGATCGTCTGACATATTTAGTGCAGAACGACTGGGGAGGCGTAACACAGCAAACGGATCCGGCACAGCTCCCAGCAAGCCCCGTCCTGTACGTGTATGCCTCTCCAAAAGTGGAAAGGAACTCCTCATGAAAAAGAAGCAAGAAGCAGTTACAGGTGGCAACCCTGTTTACGTGTCCCATGATCTCACTCGTACTGAACAATCTAAGCGAAATGACGTCTGGCCTACATTTCGGAAACTGCGACAGAATGGCATCCGATGTACTCTGCCTAGATGCGTGATCATGTTGAAGGGCAAAGCCATGACAGACGAAGAAATCGCCATGCATCTCTCAAAGACCACCTAGGGGTGCGAAAGTGGAACGGCAGCTGCTGGCATGGACTCCAGTCAATCCGATACCCCAACAACGCACTGGCATTCTAAATTAAATATTTGTCACATAAATATATGTAGTATCAGGAACAAGTTATTGTATATACAGGATTTAATTATTACTCATACATTGGACATACTATGCATTACCGAAACTTGGCTAGACACTTCAATTGCAGATTCGTTTATTGCATTGCAAGGCTACGACCACATTCGACGAGACAGAGGCGGAGGGAAAGGCGGAGGTGGTGTGCTAATATATGTTCGTAGCACTATACCGATGACGTACATGCATATCAATTTGAGTCCGTGTGACAGTGAACTAGAAGCAGTGAGTGCGCTGCTTGAATTTCGCAGCTCTGGACACGTCACTTGGCGTTTACCACTGATATGTGTTTACCGACCCCCTTCATCAGGAGTAGGATTCTGGGATATATTCACCGCCTACATAGACAACGTAACACGAAGCGTGAAGCACAGCTCATTATGCATTCTCGGCGACCTTAATGTCAATTGCTTGTCTGATCAAGCTCCCGCTCACTTCCGAAACATGTGTGCAACCCACTGTGTTCATAACGTTGTAACAGAGCCAACCAGATTCCGCTCCGATTCATGTTTGGACCCTATTTGTATCACTGGCGACCTTGTAGCTGTTGATGTCAGTGTAATGCCTGATCCAATTAGCGATCACTTTGCCGTGAAAGCTAGTCTAGACCTTGAATGCCACCTTGACAGACCAGGTCACCTCCGAGTTAGGACTAGAAAGAAACCGCTTTCCACCCTGGACTTTGATGATCTGTCTGACAGGATTGGTTCGGCCCTCACTGAGACAGGACGGCATGTCACTGCTAGCACTGGCGTTGATGAACTCGTGGATAAATGGCACGGTAGCATTGGAGGTGTCCTTGATGACCTCGATCCATATGTGGTCAAGAACATAAAGCTACACAAGAAATCGCCTAAGCCATGGATCACTCCAGAGCTACGTTTTCTATTGGCACGTCGACAGTACCTCCATCGCCGAGCATGTAAGAAAGCTAGTGACCCAGCAGCTTTAGAAGAATATCGTCGAGTTCGGCGCGAGGGAACTTTAATGAACAGGCGTCTCCGCTCCCAGTATTATCAACGTCAATTCATGTCCGTCCGTAAACAGCCCAGGGGCCAATGGCAGTTACTCAATGGCCTGCTTCACAGACATACCAAGGACACTTTAGGAGGGACTGATCACATTGGTATCTCCCGCACATTTGCACAAACTGTTTCAGACCCCATTCGGACACACCTTCACTGCCCATCTGGTCCCCATCGCCAGACTTCTATGTTGGCTATCTCGCAGCCTACGGTCACCGACGTTGTAAAGATCCTTCGTAATCTCAATGCACATAAAGCTCCCGGAGCAGACGGGTTGCCTCCGATCCTTTTCAAGAAATGTCATGAAGTGATGGCAGGTTCCCTGTGTGCTCTTCTCAGGGCATCTATTGAGGAGAGTAAGTTTCCTGCGCTTTTCAAGCATGCATCCGTGAGAGCACTTTTCAAGGGCGGGGACCGCTCTGAACCGCGAAACTACCGACCTGTTTCACTTTTACCGATCGCTAGCAAAGTCCTCGAGAAGCACGTGTACAACCAATTAAGCCTTCTTCTGAGAGAGAATCCCGACATTATTCCACCCCAGCAATTTGCATACAGACGATATCACTCGTGTGAGGAGGCCCTGGCTGTTGCAATTGATAGCTGGATGAAAGATTTGGATAATGGGAAGGTTGTTGGCGTAGTGCTCGCTGATGTCAGGAAAGCGTTTGACAGCGTCAATCACCAGTTGCTGTTGAATGAGTTATTTGATTGTGGGATTGGTGACTCGGCTCTGGCATGGTTTAAAAGCTACCTGAGTGATCGAACGCAGCAGCTCATTGCACCAGAGGGCCTGCCACGCGTGCCATGTACGCAGGGTGTTCCGCAGGGGTCTGTTTTGGGACCTATCCTATTCAGCCTCTATGTCCGTGGTCTTCCCTCATCCGTCAACAGTTCCACAGTTCTGCAGTTTGCGGATGATGTTAATATGTATGCAGCTGGTGACTCTGCTGAGGAAGTCATCGGAGCTTTGAACGGAGATCTGGCCAAGCTGTCTGTCTACCTGGAAGAGAAGCGCATGACGCTGAACCCAGCAAAGACGAAGTTCCTCCTCCTTCACAGAAAGATAACAGCAGTGCCTGGTTCCGCCAGTGTCGTCATTGACGGCGTCCATGTTCTTCGAGCGCAGTCCGCACGCTATCTTGGCATTGTCATTGACGAGCACCTGACTTTTGGGCCACAAATTGACGGTTTGATTGGGTCTGTCAACAGGAAACTCGGCGCCTACCGCATGTCAAGACATCTCTTGCCATTCCACGCACGGCGTAGCTTTTACCTTAGTGTTATTCAGTCGTCATTGGAGTATGCAAGTAGCGCATACGTCCACACCCTCAGTTCTTACTATTTCGATAAGTATGTCCGGCTATTTAACAGGTGTCTAAGATTAGTTTTTGGTTTCGATAACTTTACCAGTGCCTCTCATATTCTTAGCCTATACAATCTCTCTCACATTTCTGTCCGAGTCAATTTGAAGCTTTTTATTCTTGTATTTCGCTCTGTCCATAGCGGCACATGTAGCTCCCTCCTAAAAGAAATTTTCCATACCCGCTCCTCCAGTGCACATACTACTGCCGTCACTAGGTCCCAAATCTCGTTTTCTCTGGCCTTGCCTTCTGCCCACACTAAAGCTGGTTTTTCTCGTCTTCGCTACATAGGTTCTGATCGGTGGAATATGCTGCCTTCCACTGTTCGCTCTTGTACAGATTATCGCCCATTTGTTCGTTCATGCTTAACCTTTCTAGGGGCTCCCGTAAGAAGACCATAGGTCTGTGGGAAACACCCTAGTAAAATAAATAAAATAATAATAATAATAATAATTGGTCATAAACCCTCGGCCTAGCGCCTCCTCATTTATTGTATTATAGCAATAAAAACTGCTTTATGGCAGTTTTCTAAAAAAAGTTATTGTGTTCTAGTCCATGGACCCCGTCTAAAAAGTAAGAAATTAACGAAATGTGATAGCTGAAAATTAAAATTTCACACAAAACCTCACAATAATCACAACACTTGAAATGCTGCTTTCAACCAGGGAGTAGTACAATACTACTCCCTGCTTTCAACACTAAACTTGTACTGCACCAACAATTGGCAACATGCATGCATAGGAAAGAGGATCGCGAGGGGAAGAGGTCTTCTGCATGTAGCTGTTCATTCTGTGTGTGATTATTGTGAGGTTTTGTGTGAAATTTTAATTTTCAGCTATCACATTTCGTTAATTTCTTACTTTTTAGACGGGGTCCATGGACTAGAACACAATAACTTTTTTTAGAAAACTGCCATAAAGCAGTTTTTATTGCTATAATTTCTTTTGTTTTTTCTGTCACCAATCAATGGAATGCCCTATATCAATATGTAAATGATGGCCTTCACATCATATCAATACCATATTATACGCATTGATGTGCAAGCCTTTTCTTGCAGAAAATGGCACTAGCATAATGCATGTTCTTCTGCGGGTAAACATGTGAGCATGCAGTGGTGGTTATACTTTTTTTATACGGAGGTCATTCTGTGCATGTTGCTGTTGCAGAATTTCATGACTCTGTCATAAAATTGTCTTGCCTTTCAGATATTTCAGATTTCTCCACCCTCAATCAGATTTATTTGAGAAATGTAGCCATGCGGCAGGTGCGTGTCGCAAATGTTTTTGTTGATTCTGTGTTTATAATGGTTTATAGTCATGGGTTATCGTGATAAGGTCATCCAGCATCATGTTGAAACTGAAATCGTAATCCTGTTGATGTCGATACAACTTTTGGAAGTAGTTCAATGACTTCAAACTGTTAGTCCACGATTGTCTAAAACAACACAGCAAAGGAGGAACAATAAACATGTATTAAAATGTAAACGAATACATTGCTGAGTCCAAAACCTCGTTCCAACAACTACACTGATCCTGAGGAGAAAAGGTACAAGGCTATGGTTGGAGGTACTGAGAGATAAACAAGGCACTCCACAATAATAAAATCTTACACATCTTTTGGTGAGTATGAATGATATCCAGTCGAACCTCTTTAGGACGAACACCAAGGGACCGATGGTATTTATTCTGTGAGCTTAACCTATTTTATAACCGGAGAATACAATTATATCTCCAATAGACATACGAATAGATTTCTTCTACGGCGAAAGATTCTAAGCCACACCAACTCATTGCCTCGTCTCGTATGAAACAATTGAGTCACTAGGGAGATTCTGCAAAACGAAAATGCGTACAAACTTTCGCTCTACATCATGAAGTGCGAAACTTCGCACCTTTGGACGCGAAACTTGCAGGGAACGCGAAATGAACTGTCGTAGGAAATTTCGTGAGGTCGGGTCATGACGTCATGGCGTAAGTGCACTTGGCCCGCGCAAACTACGAAAATGTGCAGAACGCAAAGTTCGTGCAAAAATTCGCACACACTTTCGCAAGGACTGTCGCGAAACTTCGTTCGAATTTTCGTTTTGCAGAACCTCTCTACTGAACCTTTCTTTAGCAACATGACGGCAACTCAAACAGCAACAGAGAAAGTACGATACATGTACTCCACATTCTTACAGGTACTACAAACAGATTGCAGATCGTAATTCTTGCTTTGGCGGCACGAAACTTTATTTGAGGCAGTGCAATCTCGGCGGTACTCACAAATCAAACAGCCCAGACTTGAGTAAACAAATCCAATCATACAAGTACGAGATTTTCACGAGACGAGACTGCACCCATTGGCTTGTTTCGTATGAAACAAACAAGTTACTGAACCTCTCCACAATAGAGATTTCCCCTGATATGCGAATTTATTTTGCAAACTCGGTCAATTGGTACTTGAACCTTTCCCTCCAGATTGGGAACTGCCAACGATAGTATGCCACTGACCAGTGCCTTACTTGTAACGTACCAATGTACAATGAATATGAGTATTTCGACAACACATCTAACATAAGCCTTACCGTCAAGAAGTTGAACTCGCGTTCTTCGCACACTGCAGACAAGGGCAAAGAGATAAAAATGGATCTAAATCCGAATAAAATCAGCACACGTTTCCGTAAATGAAAGGTGAACATAAGCAAATGAATTGAAGGAAACCGGTCAACTTAGAGATCACCTGTCATCGAGTATTCCGTAAAAGGAGGCCTCGCAGCTCGGCAGCAGAAAAGCAAAATTTAGAAAAGAGATCCTGTCAACTTTTCCATTATTTATTGCATTCCGCCCCAAAATCAGCACACTTTTCCTGAATGAAAGAGTCAACACAAGCAAATGAATCAAAGGCAACTGGTCAACTCACCTGTCATTGAGTAATATTCCGCGAAAGGAGGTCTCAGCAGCGCCGAATAGGCCTAGCCCAAATTTGCCGGCAATTCTTCCAGCAAAATATCGAATTTTCCAACGAAAAGAAATTGCTGGCAAATTCCGAGCAAAATATCGAATTTACAGAGGATCCGGGTGTGTTTTGGCAATTTTATTCAAATTTCTTTGGTTTCATTGGGCCAACGTTGTGCTGAAATAGCTCGTGCAGGTTGTCAGTGGTACATAAATTTGAAATCATGCTACCAAATCCGTAATACTGACACCATTATAAGTTTTGCTTTCCTCATCAGAGTCACCACCCACTTTTACCAAAGTGGACGGTTCATTCAAAGCCATTTTTGCCTCAAAGCAGGAGCAAAATGGAGCAAAATATCGGAAACGAAAGGCAATGCCTAGCAAAATATGGAAAGTGATCGGGCAAAATTTGCCGGCAAAATATCGAAGCGCCCCGAGCAAATTTGGGCTAGGCCTAGCGCCGAAACGAAATAAGCCAGGCCATGAGACGAAATATCCGAAACAGCTCATGCATGCAAGAAGCAGTTCCAAAGAAGGAAGTTCCTCGCGCATGCACATCCGAACACGGATCCGCGGACTGCATGCATGCACTGAACACAATGTCTGCCGTGCACGTGCACAGCACACGGCTACCACGCGTTGGTAGATCTAATACCGAGCACCTTACGTAGAGACTTACGTAGCCTAAGTGAAATACCGAGCACCTTACGTAGAAACTTACGTAGCATAGCGGTGTCGTTTTTTCTGCCATGTGAACACAATAATAGAAAAGCTGACAGGATCGCTTTTCTAAATACATAGGGCTTGAAAGTGATGACGTCAAAACGGCCAGGGAGTAGTAAGTTGACATCAGATTTCTATTTTTGGATCCACTAAGGTGTGACTTTGCTATTGCCTATGTATGTGGGTGCATAGCAACCCACTCATGTCGCATGCAGGTGTGACTTTTATTTCGCCACCAGTTGTAACCCCGCCCCCAGTAGCCAAATCAGTCAGTTTCACTGGCTACATCACCATGCTGTGGGTAAGACCGCTTGAAATGTGCTTGGATCCATACAAAAACTGGATCCAAGTGGATCCAGTTTTTGAATTTTTGAAATTGTTGCTATGCTGTGACGTAGCACTTTCAAGCCCTCGTACTCAGTCAATATTAGATACATGTACTTATTATTTGCCACTCAGAAGTCAATAAAATATCACTTTTGCCACTCAGCTGGCTTCCATATTAGTATACAAGTACACATGATGATAATTATGAGTACACATTTCTTCCTGTTTACAACTCAACTGTCTTTCTATATGGCAGTGAATGATGTAATCGTATAACCATGATCGACAACCTCGAAACTACTTCGGTAGTTCGGACTTTGCTGTTTGGTGCAGCAGTTTGCAGTGATGTTTTTGAGAGGAGAGTAATGTTTGTGAGATGTAGAGATGTCAGCTCTTCTGCGACAAGGATCCTTGCCCGAAGGGGCGAAGGAGTTGAGAAATTCCTCTTTTCTCGTTGAGGAAGGCGATAGTTTAGGTACCCTGGAAAATTCATCCCGCTTTGGAAAGTCCCGTGGCCGACTTACGAAACGGGCCAGAACTACATCGTGGTCGACTTTGGCTTTATCGCTGACGAACAAGAATAGCAGCAACAGCAGTAATACGAGTAATCATACCATCTCACCAAGCCAAAGCATCCCATCAATACCGAGCAAAGGAGCAGAGCAGATCAACAGCCATGCCAGCCCAGGCTCCTTTACCAACGTGTCCCCTGGCAGTCCGAAGACTCAGCTGAACAGTCGCAAGAGCAGCATGTCGTTGTTCATCGACCCCTTGCCGCCCAAAGATTTCGGCATGTCAATGTCAGGTTCGAGCTCCATGCACAATACAGGATCGCCCTCATCCTTTGAAAGTAAAGGCAACTTGAGTCTCGACACTCTTTTCAACGGAAAATGTTACGATCCCGAGCCAGTGGATATCTGTGATCAGTACCATGACCCTGACTGGAAACCGGTGCCAATCAACGAGGAAACAGTGGAAATCGCTGACAAGAGTGACTCGGCGCTGTTCAACACGTCGCACGAGCACCAGCCGTTCTACCACCGCGAGCTATCGCGCGAGTCTGCGTGCCGCATGTTTGAGCGGTTCGGCGGCGATCCGGGGCTGTGTGTGGTGCGAGACAGCACACGCACGCCGGGACACTACACCCTCACCGTCTGGAACGGAAGAACGGTGGTAAACTACCGCATTGAGTTCTCCGTTCGCAACTCGCAAGGGCAGTACTTGTTGTCGGGTACCACTCCATTCCGGTCGATCGGTGAAGTACTCCTATTCTTGTTGCACAATTCCCATTTCTTCCCAACAGCCCCTACTATGTACATACCGCGAATTCCCGATGATGCCAAGGAGAGGCTATACAGCGAGCTGTTTGTGCCACCCAGCTCGCGTTCCCGCACCAGAACAAACTCTCTGTCGTGAGCGACGCGATGCGGCATCAAAGCATGTCAGTCCGTCACTGTGTGTGTGTGTGTGTAACATGTGTGTGTGTGTGTACCGTGTGTGTGTGTGTACCGTGTGTGTGTGCGTGTGTGTGTGTGTAGCATGTGTGTAAATGTGTGCGAGTGG
The DNA here is from genome assembly GCF_964019385.1 of Sycon ciliatum. Lineage (NCBI taxonomy): Eukaryota > Metazoa > Porifera > Calcarea > Leucosolenida > Sycettidae > Sycon > Sycon ciliatum. The sequence goes on along the minus strand of NC_088651.1, from coordinate 15,542,848 downwards.
TTGGTTGGGTGTTGGTGTGTACATATGTGTGTCTGTGTGTGTCGTTGTCTCCCGATTCTGGGAGCGGCGTGGCCCGATAGGGTAGCTGTACATAGCAATAGTAGTACTAGTAGTGTGTGTGTGTGTGTGTGTGTGTGTGTGTGTGTGTGTGTGTGTGTGTGTGTGTGTGTGTGTGTGTGTGTGTGTGTGTGTGTGTGTGTATGTACGTGATGTGATGCATGTGCTTTTTTTAAGATACATATTATGACCAGCGAGAAACTTTGGCCAATCTCGAGACTTTTAGCTGTCATCAAATTGAGGTTTTCATTTTTCAGTAAAAGAAATAGATAAGTATTTTGTTGCCCTCACTTGCAGCCTTGCCTAAGTCATGCATCATTTACCTCTATGAAAAACTTTGTGCAGAAGAAAGGTTGATGGAAGTAAGGTATCCGTTCCGGGATCTACCTGCATTAATCCCCGTCCCAGTGAAGGTAGCAGCTTATACTTGATATGCTCATACCTCGGTTATCCGGATCCCGAGGTTACGGGCATTCCAGTCTGCCAGGCACTCTCTGTGCGAGTTTGGGTGGAATTATTCCCGTAGCTATGCAAAAAACGTTACTTCAGTAACGTCTGGCGCTAGCCAGGGTCCACACAGCTTTAATTCCGTGTTTGTGTGTTAGTGCCATCGGCATGCCTGGCGCTATCCCGTACCTGTCCCGTACCGTACCATCAAAGACAGCTGGCCACAATATTCAAAAAGGGCTTTCGAGTGCAAGATCATAACGTGAAGCAACTTGGAAGAATGGGTATGTATGCGAAGTGTATCGGGGGAATGCATGCAGGCGATAGTGCGGGTTCGAATCCTAGGCTAAATCTTGGAAAAAATTGGAGAAATGAAAAATTTATAACATCCATATGCTTTTTGTGCCTAGGTCATCATGGTGGTAGACGCGGTGTCGTGTTACCCTCGAATGCAAAGAGAAAGTTTATTTCTTTCGCTCAGGGCCCTACGCTATGCTTTTTTGCCTAGCTCATCGTGCATGTTACTAGTATTCGAACAGATGGAAACTTTTTGCAATACAATAACATGCATGATGAGCTAGGCAAAAAAAGCAGAGCGTAGGGCACTGAGCTTCCAAGATCTCTCGATACTAGTACCCTTGTGTAATTTTTTGTGGGAAAAGTGACGTCACATGCCATATCTATGGCCTTTGCCCATCAAAATGTACTTGTATGTGATAGTCGAAGTACAGAATAGAGTGCTGGCAGCTGAAATCCGACCCTACTACAAAGTAATAAGCGATGCGTTCACATGCTGTAGCGGTCTCTATTTCGTAGGTTTACTATCCCGTGTTGGGGTCTTTGCGATGTGAGCGCACCGCTCAGGGGTCGGATTTCAGTTGCCAGCACTTTAATGAGTGTACAGTGCGTATCGGTTATAGCGTGGTCGTGTAAAAGAATATACTGCCTACAAGAATGAACCCTCATGTTTTCATAATCATAACATGGATTTCAAGTGCACATTTATTCTTACAAGCAATTTTATCCCATAGTAGAATATATCGGTCCTAAGAATGACTTTGTGTAGCGAAACATGCCAGATTAGTACAAAGTGTATCGCCTGTAGTAATAACATCTGTCCAATTCCGTTCTGATGTGACTCTCGTTGCGTCGTAGTGCTGCAGATTCAACTGTTGTGGCCATGTAACTCATTTTGCATAGCCACATGTAAGCTTATGGGACTATGACCACCCACATGGACAGAAGTACTGCGTTGCATTGAACGATGATCTTCCTGCCCCTGCGCACATGCATATGATATGCCACACTTGATTTATCGTGTGTAAGAAATATCGGAAATAAGAATAGAAAGTCGTTTTTCAAACACCCACGCTATAACCGATACCTACTGTACGTGTACTTCGAAGTCTGGCGTGCTTTGCCAAGTCTGATGTGGGCTTCACTGCAACTGATAATCAGAGAAACTTTAAAAGTTCGTCCGGAGCAGCCCTGTGGGCGACAGAACCCCCAAACCATCAAAAGTGGCAGGTACAACACTACACCTTCAAGGGGTAGAGCCTGATGCCGGCAGCAATCCAACATACATACATGTACATGTATGTGCACCAACGAGCCAAACTAGAGCACGAGTAGAGGTCTACTGGCCAAAGAAATCCAACCTATTGAATTAAATAGCATTGCCGGGTACTACACCTACTTGTCTGTGTACTCCAACGTGGCGCTACTATTCATGGGGTTGGATCATTTCTCTGGCCGGCATTGTACAAAGTATCGGTAGGTGCACTCTTGCTGACGTACAAGTACTCATACACACGCATGCATTCACATCAAATGCTATTGGAACCATGTCAGTGACTATGCTACATAATAATTATTAGAGAGGCTAAAACGCACATTATTCCCGACGTGACGCGGAATTTCACGTCAAATTTAGGGCGAAACTCCTAATATCGTTGCACGATTAACCTCTCTATTAATTATGTGCGGCCCGAACGCACCAGTACTGGCAGTGGCATACCTGTCAACCTTTGCACACCTACATGTAGTCTCAACCTACAGTGTAGGTCTGAAAATGTATCCAAGTGTAGCTGTGAGGCACGCAACAAATGCACTTTTGGATGCCTATTGCCAGCCTCGATATCGGGACGGCCCCTGCCAAATCGGGATGGTTGGCAGATGCGTGCTACTGGTGCGTTCGGGTACCCGTCATTCGCGATTTACATGGATCAGTTTATATTTCGGGGGACAATGCGTCAATTCTAGTTTCATACGTTTATGACCGGGTACTGCACCAGCTAGGGCTTCCGCTCACGGAGAGTTTTTTATAAGGTTAATTGCCCGCCGTTTTTCATTCCAGACCATGTATCACACAGAGTGCCTGCACATGAGTGGTGCACTGTTTGTGACCGTGAGACCACTGTAAAGTCGATAATAAAAAATACTAATAAATTCGACGGGTTCGCGTACCGGGCAGGTCAAGAACAAGGATTCGTACAACTCGTACAACTCCCTGGTCATTTAGGAGCCGCATCTGACGCCTGATCATGGGGTGGTGGCGTCCCACGGAAAGTCGATACCGGCAATAGGGAGGTTTTAATTAAGCTGCACGTTATTTTGACGTGTCGCGAAAGTTCCGCTCCCAACACTTGGCTCATGCGTTGGAAAACAACGAGAGAGCTGCATCACATCACAAGTCCAAAGTTGGCGTATTACGCCAAATTTCGACCCATGACGTAAAATAATTGCGTGTCACGTCAAAATAAACATGCGCAGCTTAACCTCTCTAGTGCAGTGGTATTAATGCCAGTCCTACTCGCCCATGCCACCACGCCTCATACTCCTTCCTGCCCATCGCAGAAGCGATGATAGCGAACAGCTATGTTCGACATAGCAACTTGTGCTGGGATTACACCAGCCAACATGTTAGCCGTGAACAGCTTGCAAGCCTGCAAGCCATGTACAGATGCCTATACACACGGGCGTGCATATGCCCCCTCCCCGCCCATACACGACACCGCGATTTCATCATGAATAATGCAATGGAAAGCAGTGGTCGCCGCACAACATAAACCAATTGCAAAACGATTGAACTACAACACATAGACAGTAAGCTGATCCAAGGATTGCAGTGGGCAGATCCGTTTCAATGCATCGCATGCGGGCGGGCGTATACGTTACACACATGAACAAAACCTCTGGCTGTATTGGCGAAATGCAAATTCATTTAAATAATGTAGCCCACAAGTCACACCCACGCTCAGCAAAAGCACAATGTTGTTATTATTATTTTGCTTGTTCGCGTTGACATCACCAAGCAAGCTTGGCTAGTCTTTGCATAAGCCACATGAACTAAAGATATGAGGAGCGAGCGAGGCCAATGTGGTGAACACACGCGTGCAACTGCAGAATAGGCAAAAGGAATAAATAAGACCGTCCTAAAAACACACGAAATGTCAACTCCAACAATAAAACCGGAAATGGATGGATACAGCTATCATAACAGCTGACAGCACAGAGTGGCAAAGCGACATAACACGAAAGTATACATGAGAGTACAATTCTACAAGCACAATAGGCAATGGAAAGCATGACGTGGCTACTGCATCTTTACGCTTCAAATTTAGACTCCAACGTGCCCGTGGATGAAAATACCCTGCAGAAGATGCAAATAATGCAGAAAGAGAACAGAAGGTCGTGAGATAGGCTCATTGAATATGCCAGCAATGCAGCGAGTATCGAAACAACTCAGCACTTGTTATTGCGACATCCGGCTGTCATGGGTAATACCCTTTTTCCAGCATCTGAGTGCGTGAAGCACCAACTCTTCGTGATCATCTATTGTGACGACTGGTAGGGCCACTAGGGGGCAGTGCTCACAGCTCTCTCCCCCAACAATAGAGCTCTATGACACTGTGTTTTCTGCAGTTTCTTTCGTGTTTACAGTGGAGAAAGGCTGACGAGGAGGATACACGCCGTTGCCCCAATCACCTACACAAGTTGTACTAGTCCGTTTGTTGTGTGGCGTGGCGCAGAGCGTAGAGAAATAGTTCGTCCTTCGGGCAAGACGGCACTACAGTGCAATGGGCACCTCGCACTGCCACCCCAATAGTCGAGCTCGTCGAGATTTCGGTGGTATGCCAAGAAGAGATGTTGTGGTGTAGACATCACATGAGCGAATACTTGAAGGTGGAGTGGTCATGGTGCCGGAATCTACCTGCACCCTGACTACATGGACACAATCGGACGGGACCATTATTGGTGATAGAGGGTATGGCGATATTTGATCTCTGCCCACTGATGATCTGTGAATAAAGCTGGAGAAAGGCAATTGGTTCAATGGCGCCAATCGTCGGGTCCCACTTCCGTCTCCACGTATCTCATGCTCCCGTAAGTATCTGCGGTTTCTTTGGCATTTACAGTGGAGATCGGCTGACGGGGGCCTCAGCTTTAGTCCGGCATTTGATGGACGAGGGGTACCTCGCAAGGTGTTGGGGAAGCGAGAAGTTGGGCTGCTTCGACAGTCAGACTTTAATGAAAGGATAAGAACCACGTAGCTCCTTGTCACGTAAGTATCTTTGTTGCTCACGATTTTTTGGGGATAGCGTGCGTGCAATCCAAAAATCTGCAGTGATCAAGCAGATGTGTTGCATACACGCTGAGTAAGTTTCTGACAGTGAGTGGTTTTATTATTATTACTCTGTTGCTAGCTAGAACCGAGCTGCAAAATTAATGATCATCTGGAACACTGCACCTCATGCTATCGGCGAACCCCATAGAAAGGGTATTACATGTAGGAGTTGCACTTGTACTCCATACAGTATCTAGATGTGTTACTACTGACTATTCTGTATACCATTTGATATTTATGTGTTGAGAGCACGGTTCGTCACGCATTTCACTAAGCTTGTAGAATGAGTGTCCACCATCAGTCCACCTTCGCAGTATGACACCATCATCAGTTTCACTAACAGTTCCGTAGTCGTCCACACCAACGATGACGATTTTAGGAAGGTGCTGTTTCCTATTCTTCACATTCAAGATGAGACTGGTGACCCTGCAGATATACTCAGCAGCAGTGAGTGGTGACATATCGAATCTTCTGGGATGTGCTATCATCGGGTCAAGATCCCTGGTTGTCTTGCTAGCACTGAGGCGACGAATTGAGAATTCTTCATTATCGCATGAAAATAAATACCATTTCTCTGCTCTGCACGGCTCAGAAAATGTCCACGCCATTTTAGCTTCTTCACACTGCAAGAAGGAATCGATAATGAAACTGCAGGTTGAGACTACTTCACATCGAGGTCAAAGTTCACGCCGCGATGACCTTTGTAAACAAGACTGTGTCTAGACGTCTCAAATGACCTTTGTAAACAAGGCTGTGTCTAGACGTCTCAAACAAAACCAATGCTAGGTGACGACCTTGGAGAACACGATGTGTTTCGAAAGCGGAAAGACGCCCCCGTCATGGTGAGTCTTTTTTGTTCGGGTTTGGAATCTTTCGACTGTGATATCTGATTGAGATGTGAATCCCTTTCTTCTATTGAATGGTTGATGTGATGTAGAGTTTTTCTAGCTTTCCGCTCGTATAATTCTTTTAGACATAAATCATTTCTTTCTCGAACTATATACCGAGAGTATATACAATGTAACTCCCAAGAGTGTGCAACTCTTCATACTGGGTCTCCGACGGTGAAAACTCAACTCACGTGTCTCAGGTATTTTTTGTACAACCTTCAACTGGCGATAGCGTGCGTGCAATCCGAAAATCTGCAGTGATCAAGCAGATGTGTTGCATACATGCTGAGTAAGTTTCTGATAGTGAGTGGTTTTATTATTATTACTCTGTTGTTCGCTAGAACCGAGCTGCAAATGATCATCTGGCACACTGCACCACATGCTATCGGTGAACCCCATAGAAAGGGTCATACATGTATTATGTAGGAGTTACCCATTCTTATCTATTGGGTCATGACTTGTATAAGGTGGGTGCTCTCTGTATCTCTTTCTGTCTCTGTCTCTGTCTCTGTCTCTCTCTCTCTCGCTAACTCTCTCTCGCTCTCTCTCTCTCTCTCTATCTCGCTCTCTCTCTCTTTGATGCTGCTTTTCTAAAATAGTTTTGTTCTCCGTGTGTGTGTGTGTGTGTGTGTGTGTGTGTGTGTGTGTGTGTGTGTGTGTGTCAACTGCAGTTGCTAAATAATGCAGTATTCAGGAAGACTATGGAGAACGTTAGGAAACGTGTCAATTTGAATCTGATGAGAGCCGAAGACGAGAAACACCGGCTCTTGAAAGCTGTCGCTAAGCCTAGTTTCGACCGTGTCGTTATCTACGACAATGATCTTCTGGGGGGTGTGTAGGTGAGGATTTCTGATGCATCTGAAAGAAAAACTAGATCTTTATTGAATATTTATAATGCTTACACCAAGAAACACCGGCTCTTGAAAGCTGTCGCTAAGCCTAGTTTCGACCGTGTCGTTATCTACGACAATGATCTTCTGGGGGGTGTGTAGGTGAGGATTTCTGATGCATCTGAAAGAAAAACTAGATCTTTATTGAATATTTATAATGCTTACACCAACTATCTCGGTGTTAGGCTGACTGCCTAGCTTTCTTTTCTCTCTCTCTCTCCTTTTTCTCTTCTTTCTCCTTCTTACCTGACTGTCAAAGCTTGTGACATCTAACGTTTCAATAACTTTCAATAACTCTTCTGAAAAATGATACCCCGGGGGTTTCGTTTCGCCACGTTCAACGTGCGCGGACTTTGTTCTGCGTCGAAGCAACAGCAACTAGCTCGTGACATGGACGCCTATCGTATTGATTTCTGCGGACTTCAGGAGCTCAAGATGACAACGACCGTCGATAAGCCTCTCGGTGATTCGCATCGGTTTGTCAGCTTCGGTCAAGCAGAGGGCCGGCATGGAGGTAATGGATTTGTCATATCGAACATGCTCAACAAATTTGTATCAACATTCAAAAAAATTTCCGACCGAGTCGGAACTGTCGACCTCTCCATTCCGCAAGGCAAGGGCAATACCTTACCTGTTCGTTTCGTCGTGGCATATGGCCCCACAAACCCAGCAGCGCAGAGTAATCCTGAGGTTCGTGAAAGGTTCTATGACGCCTTGTCCACAGCCTGGAACAAGTGCAGTGGAAGAACACTCGTGATTGGGCTTGGTGATTTTAACAGCAAGGTCGGAGCAGGTGAAGCAGCGTGTGTGGGTCAATATGGCAAAGGTGTAAGAAATGACAATGGTCAAGCGCTGGTAGAGTGGGCTAACATGCATCATCTGGTGTTGGCTAATACGCTCTTCCGCTACTCAATGCGCTATAGAACCACATGGACTGGATGCATGGCATCCCCTGATGGCCTCAGGAAAATGATCCACAACATGATTGACTACATCGTGATCCCAAAGCGCTACAAGCCACTAGTTGTGAGAGCTCGTTCGTATGCTGGAACCGAGACATTCAGCGATCATAAAATAGTCATTGCGGACATGGAACTGACTGGTCTATACCGTGTACACATTGCCGCAGCAGGCAAGGCCGCTGCTCCCATCGCAATCCAGAGACTAGAAAACGCTGACGTCCGTAAGGAATATCAGTCCAGCCTCTGCCAGAAACTGCGTGAACAACCTGCATTTTGTGGGTCATCTGACAGTGGCTCCGTGATCAGTACCTGGGACTCAACAGCGCAAGCGGTCATGGACGTGGCAGAGAGCACTCTTGGACGCATGCACAGAAGCGGTTCACGCAGGGTTTGTGTACCTAATCCAGAGGTTGAAACCCTCTCACGGCGCCAACGGGAAATCAGATTACTTCAGCAATCAGGCCATCACAATCCAGAAGAGCTAAAGAGGGAACGGAACTGCATCATGCACCAGATCAGAAATATTCAGCGCAGCGATGCCATGGAACGCCTGGATAGGATTGCAGAGCGGGTTGAAAAGGCACCTACATCTGCTCAGATGTTTACTGCAGCAGCGCAGCTAAAGAGTGGTAGTGGACAATGATCACCATTGATTGTCGAGCGAGCTGATGGATGTATTCTTGCTCATGCCACAGACAAGGCCAGTCGAGTTCGAGATCACTTCTCCTCACAATTCAGTGCCAAAACAGCAGGTGAAATACCACCGCCATCACCATACTCCCTCGCCACTCCCATCTCCGAATCTGAAGTCGCCACTGCCCTCAAGCGCCTGCGAAACGGGAAGGCCTGTGGTCCAGATAAAATCCCAGCAGAGCTCCTGAAATATGGATCCGAGGTGCTAGCGCCGGTCATAGCAAATTTCGTCAACGCTGCGCTCTCGCAGGGTGCCAATTTATCGACAGCTATTGGACCAGGAATACTCATACCTCTCGCTAAGCCTAACAAGCCCAAGGGTCCTGTAACCAGTCTGCGGCCCATCACTTTATTAAACTCTATCCGCAAAGTGATATCGATCATTGTGCTTCGGCGCATCACGGAATCCGGGGCACTCTCTCGTCATCTTGGTACTACACAGTCCGGCTTCCGCCCGGGCCGTAGTACAGCGGACGTGGTATGGACCCAGCGGTGGATCGCTGCAAGAGCCATTCGTTACCGACAGCAATTTCACATTCTAGGCCTGGACATGTCCAAGGCCTTCGATACGATTAACCGCCTGAAGCTGCTGGAGGTGATGTCTGCAATCACCAATCCAGATTGCACATGTCTCATCCACCACCTACTCCACAACACAACTATCACTGTTAAGGTTGCAAGTGCCACAGCTGAACAGTTTGAGAGCACTATTGGAACACCACAAGGCGACAGTCTCAGCCCAGTTCTCTTCATCTGCTATCTGGAGGCTGCACTACAGGAATGCAGAACTCGTCTCGCGCCCCGCCCTGCTGGCGACGCAAGTCTACCACCAGAGACGGGTTATGCAGATGACATCTCCCATTATTCAACCTGCAGGCTGTGGCTTGAGAATGCTCTGCCTGTAATAGCAGACACACTGCACGATTGGTCATTAAAAGTAAATCCAGATAAAACAGAGTGGATCCGTGTGTCACCTGAATCCGAGAGCTGGCGGACATCTAGGCAGCTTGGCTCCTTGATGGGGGAGGAAGAGGATGTTCGGCGCAGGATGGAACTTGCCTCTCGCGTGTTTGGCCAGCTGTACGCCCTATGGCTGCGTAGAGATAAAGTAGCGGAGAAGACACGCTTACGCCTGTACAACGCTATCGTACTGCCGACATTCCTGTACAATTGCGAGACCTGGGGATTATCGTCAACAGCAATGGCCAAGGCAGACGCATTCCACCGGCGTCAAATGCGATCACTCCTTGGAATACGATACCCAGACACAATTTCAAACGACGACCTATACCGCAGAACCAAGAGCAACCCTATATCAGACACAGTTGCATGTAGGCGACTACGAATGACCGGTCATGTGCTACGGATGGACACGGACACGCCACCGCAAGTAGCCATGAGCGGCTATTTTGACAAGGGCAACAAAGCACCTCGTGGACGGCCAAGGTTGACACTGGCCACAAGTCTGGTTGCTCAGCTGAATAAGCTGGGTGTGCCAATGAAGACCATGGAAGACCTTTCCAGGTGCCGACAACAAGCAGCAGACAAGACAGACTGGAGGAAACTGTGCAGCTCGACACCCGGCGAGAAATCGGTATCAGCAGCTACTACACCTAGCTGATGATGCTCACAAGACAGAAGCGGAAAAAACACTGAATTTCTTTATTTAGTGCTCTACTACGCGAAATGTGCTATTATTATTATTATTACACCAACTTGTAATTCCTTCTTTCTTTTTCATATTTTTCATCTTTAAGAATACTATTCAAGCAGGTGTTCACCTATGTGCATATATATATATGTGTGTGTGTGTGTGTGTGTGTGTGTGTGTGTGTGTGTGTGTGTGTATGTGTTTGTTTCTTCTTTCTTTTCATATCGCTCTTCAGCCACCGAGTGAGCGTCAAGTTGGATAAGCCGGTTTACGTTGGCATGAGTGTTCTAGACCTATCTAAGTGTCTGATGTTTACGTTCTACTACCATGTACTGAAGAAGAGGTATGGTGAGGATACATGTCATGTATGACATATGTCATATGTCATGTATGACATATATAACATATATAACTGCACATGTATGTACAACGCGCGCGCCACACCCCTCAACCAATGAACATCCTAGTTCTCATTAGGACATTATGTGTATAAAGAACAATGGTCTCGCCTTGATCTATCGCATTTTATCTCTAAACTCCTGTTAGCCGAGAGAAGTCCTCCTCCTCCTCCTTCTACGATCAAGATGTTTTTCATATGTATCACGTGCGATAAGTCAATGACTGGTCTACGACCATTTGTGGATCACCTTCGTTCACATCGTCATGTTAGGAAGGTGAATGCCCTTCCTCATCCTCCTCCTCTCTTCAAGTGTTCATGGTAAGGGAGTATCGCATTGTTTTACATTTTATTTTTATTTATTTATTATTATTATTTTATTATTACCGTAAAATCCCGCCAGAGCGCCCCGTCTCTCCCATCCGCCCCTCCCTGACTTTTTGTCAGGGACGTGATTGATTGGATCCTCGTATGACTCTGTCGCAGTCTGCGATGCCGTACTGCACTGCAGACGCGTGTTCGACCCCGTTGGAAATGTACGCAACAGTGCCCACCCTCCTGACCAGGGATCATACAAACCCTGCGTTTTGTCGGGTCTGCACGACTCCTGGCTCTTGACCTTTGCTCGGTGTACGAGATGCACGAACAGTTTTCATAGTGTGAGTACTTTTTCATGTAGCACTGAATGCGGCAATTAGGACTCGCCCATCCGCCCCTCCCTACCTGAAGCGTCGAGGAGGTAGGGGCGCTCTGGTGGGATTTTACGGTACCTGTTATTATTTAATTTTTAATTTTTTATAGGTATAGTATTGTCGGGTGTTGAAGAAGCGGGGGTCAGGGACATGTACATGCTGTGCATGCAGTGCATGTGCTACATCACTTCATCAAATGAGTGTGTTTAGGTGTATATCCATAATAATATATCCCTGTGTTTGGAGATTATCTACTACTACTACTACTGTATTCAGTCTGTAGTAGAAACCCTTACATACACTGCATGTATGCAAGGGTTTCAGAGGTGTCAAATGTCAAACCAACCTAATCAAACTGTGTACCTGGTCAGCTTTTACAGGACACAGTGCTTGTGGAGGAACTCTGTATGTGCGTGTACATGTCATTCATCGTACGTGTGTTGTAGTACGTTATTTTGTGTACGTCGTGTGTACGTCATGTTGGTGCATGCGCGTGTTGCTGTGGTGTGAAAAGCTGTCTTCGTCTTGAGAGTTCATCATGTCTTCGTCTTGAGTTCGTCATGTATAGTTGTGGTTCCGTCGTCTTGTCACAAATATAGTCTTCTAAATGTAGTTATCGTCGTCCCTTTGTACAAGTGTGGAGATGGCACGGGACTGGGAGCAGGTAGAGAAAAGCGAGTTACAACATTGGTGGCAGCGGTGATAGAAATTTGTAAATCTCAACTTCTGGATTCGTCCTGCGTGGCCTTCGCTCCCAGTTTCCGATGTCATCTCCAGTCGTCCTATCGTCACAGTTTTGTCCGTCTTGAAGAAGTTCGTCCGTCGTCCTCGTCCTTCATCATTCGTCTCTCCCGTCTCTTGGCAGTCGTCGTCACTGGTGGTCCCGGACACGACGTAAAACTGTGCCCAGAAGAAAAACTGAAACAGAAAAAAGAAGGATGGAAGGTGAAGGCTGCAGTGTGAGGATGTGGACGCTGAGCAGCGCTCCTTGAGATGGCGGACGGCATGGCAGACGGCGTGAGGAGTTTCGTTGGTGAGAGGGTACGTGTGTTGTTGTGAATGTGATGAGAATGTGTGTTGTAAAATGATGTGTTGTTTTCCTGTGTGATGGCATTCCCCAAACTGTCTCGTCTAGTCGCGTGCATGTGTGATATGAGCATGCGCGATTTTGTAGTCGAGAGTCCTTTTGTCAGTCTTCTTGTTCGTCTCTGTCAGAGTAGTCTACCTTTCCGTAATGTTCAAATATATTATGTAAAACAAACCAGTCTTGTCCTTTGTGTCCTGCGTCCCGGGGAACGGAATGGCTGAGATTCCGTAACAACGTGGTGCCGAAACCCGGGACGCAGAGGATGAGTAAGTTTGTCATGAGTCTGTTCGTCGTCGTCAACAACTAATACAAGTAATAGTACAACTAGAGAGTAAGCGTGGGGATGGAGGAGAGACGAGGAGCTGGTGGAAGCAGAAGAAGACGTGGAGAGGAGGCAGAGAAGGTGGTGGACCGGCAGAAGCTGGGGACTGGAGCCTGGGACGGCAGGTACCGCATGGAGCGTGTGGCCGTGGCTCGCCAGAGGCCAGTGGATGAGTCTGGCATCACCGACTGTGTGTCGTCCTTTGTTGTTCGTCTTGTTGTTGTTTTGCTCGCTGTGTTGTCTGATCGTGTTTCTCTCGCTGTTCAGTTGGTTGCTGTGTTGTTGAGTTTGGTTGTCGGTATGTTGCTCTTCTCGCCGTTCTGTTGTTCTGCATTAATTTGCGTTGTAGATTTATTTTGCGCTGCTGCGCGCATGTTGTTATTTGTTGGAGCTTTGGCTCTCGTGTTTCGGTTGGCCTTGTGTGCCTGAGTTTAGAGCGTCGGCTCTTGTGTCTTGGTTTGGCCCTGTGTCGTGGCCCAGTTTTGTTGTGCTACAATGTAAGCTTTTGGTTGGTTTTGGTTTTTCTGTTTTGCTGTGGTTCCTTTTGCTGTTGTGCATGTGGAACGTGGTGTCGGTTTATTATTTTGTGGAATGTCATCAAGGGGGCAGGTGTTGTAAAATGATGTGTTGTTTTCCTGTGTGATGGCATTCCCCAAACTGTCTCGTCTAGTCGCGTGCATGTGTGATATGAGCATGCGCGATTTTGTAGTCGAGAGTCCTTTTGTCAGTCTTCTTGTTCGTCTCTGTCAGAGTAGTCTACCTTTCCGTAATGTTCAAATATATTATGTAAAACAAACCAGTCTTGTCCTTTGTGTCCTGCGTCCCGGGGAACGGAATGGCTGAGATTCCGTAACATGTGTGTTTTGTATTTTCTGTTCTCCGAACATTTTGTTCTATATTATTTGCTCTCCTCGAGGGTTAAGAGGCGCCCGCACAGCGCGAGTGTTCTGTTCGTTTTTTGATTTGCTCTTCTATGAGGATAACTAGAGGCCCCCACAGAGCCAGTGGATTTTGTTCTTTTTGTTATTCCTATGATTTGTGCTCTCACATTTTAGAATTTTTGCGTGATCGTGAGGTGGTGTGTTGAGTGCAGTAGTTTAGAGTTTTTGAGGTTATCAGTTCCTACACGTGTGACAGCGATCGTGGCTGGTGTTCTGGGTGGGCGGACAGAGTTTTTGTCATCTGCAGTGCAGGCAGAGGTATTTTATTTCTGGGTGTAACTGGTGTGGTATGATTGAGTGATTTGTGTGATCTTTTCCTCTTTTTCCTCTGTTTATTATTAGAATCGAGGACGATTCTACTCTTGGGAGGGAGTTATGTTGTAGTACGTTATTTTGTGTACGTCGTGTGTACGTCATGTTGGTGCATGCGCGTGTTGCTGTGGTGTGAAAAGCTGTCTTCGTCTTGAGAGTTCATCATGTCTTCGTCTTGAGTTCGTCATGTATAGTTGTGGTTCCGTCGTCTTGTCACAAATATAGTCTTCTAAATGTAGTTATCGTCGTCCCTTTGTACAAGTGTGGAGATGGCACGGGACTGGGAGCAGGTAGAGAAAAGCGAGTTACAACACGTGTATTCAGTACATTATCTAGATGGGGTACTACTGACTACTGACTATTCTGTATGCTATTTTATCGTTCATGTCCATATACATTTCCGTACCATGACATAATGATATATTATCGTGGTGAGCAGTGCAATAATTACAGGAGATCTTCTAATTTACACCTTTTTCTTTTTCTTTTTTTATCTGTCCCCCTCCATGCAGCGATGAGAATTACATGTCCTTCGTAGAGATGAAGGTTCATCTTTCTTCCTCAGTTCACCTCCAGCACTACGTGAACAACATCATCCGCTTCTACGGTCACTTGATGGTGTCCAGCATAGTGGTCATGCTTGAAGCTCACAATGAGCTTCAATTAATTGAATAAAGAAATTGGAAAGAAACATATCTTTGTTGACTGTTTGTGTAGAATGGGGTGTGTACTCGTCATTCAATCATTTTCCCAGTCAAAAGGTTGAATATGATGAAGTCTGATATGATCGACGTATTGAGTAGCTGCATGTTCGTTAAACAGAGTAACTCCAAACATGTATCAGTTGATTGTTAACACCACCGCCTTGATCGCTAAGCATGATGTATCTGGAAAGCTCGGATTGGGGCAGATCAAAGCGAAGCTTCACCTGTGTACCCGGGGGTAACCAAGCATCGTCCTGATTGAAAAACGGTAGGAAGGGTCTCAGCTTGTATTGAAACCGTCCAACAGCTGCCCGAAGTGCATTTTCCTGTACCGTGTTGGAGAAGCCTTCGTTGGTCACAAGCTCGACGGTGGGTGCACGCTTGGGTGTGAAATTAGCGGCGAAATCCGGTGCTCGTGCTGCATGAGCGTGTACAGCGTTTGTTTCGAAGGCATAGCCATGCTTACGCTTCACACCAAGTTGATACGGCGATAAATCCACACCTCTCAATGCTCTTTGCGGATCCAGTTTCTGTAGACCGTAGAGATCCGAGTCAACGTACTGAATGCGCTCGCTGCTGCTTTCCATTAGACTGAGGATATGCTGAACCATTTGCATGTCGGCAACTTTACTCGATTGTGTGACCTCGGTTCCATTGATCTCCACTCGAATGTTCTTGAACCATGAAAAGGCTGGTGACGTGGTGCACACCCATCGTGTGTAGTCTCCAGGTTGATTATCGAGATTGTTTTTGACACTATAGCGCATTTTCACGATGAAATAGCTCTCCCCCAGAGCAATGAAATTCGGTGACGAGATGTCCAGCTCATTGTTCAGGGATGGTGGTGATCGATCTGCTGAGGAAAAGAGTCGTACTCCGCGTCTACCCTCAAGCAACGAGAGTTTCTTCTCCGTCCTGTCGAGGATGTTCTTCTGAACGATCTTCGTGTTGGTCAGGAGTCCCGTTGTTGTACATGTGGTCGCGCTTGTAGCTCTGTGTCGTACATGCGGCTGCGCGGGTGTCTCTTTGTCGTACATGTGGCTGCGCTTGTGTCTCTTTTGTCGTACACGTGGCTGCGTATGTGTCTCTGTGTCGTACATGCTGCTGACCCGTGGTACACGCCGCTGCGCTGTCTTGGAATGCTTTGTACATGCCGCTGCACCGTCTTCTGTCCCCTCCGTATGCATTATTTCTAATCTCGTCCCCCTTGCATACACATTTTCTCGTCTTGTCTCCGTTGTATTTGTCTAGTTGCCGTCTTGTGTCCGTCGTATTTCCCCGTCGTTCGTCTTTGTCTCCCGTCCTGTTCAGGCCTTGTTGTACTTTGCACAGGCACCTCTTTTGTATCCCTCACCCCACTTTTTCCCCTCTTTTCTCCACGTCCCCATAATATATTCTCTTGTCCGTTTTGTTGGAGCGCAGTTCTCCAGTCGCCTTACTGAAAGCAAGTTAGAGAAAACGCTCTCCCCCAGTTGGCACGAGTCTTTTGTTGTTGTGTGGAGTGGCGAGGGGAGCGACAGTTCGTCGAAACAAACCCGAGACGACATTTGGCGCCCAACAAATCGTATCCACGACCCTGAGTTCGTCTCCATATCAGCTGTGTTTTCGTCTCCTCTTCGTGTTCTCGCCATGGCCCAGCTACTTGAGTCTCACGAACATCCAAGCCTCTCATGAGAGCGCCTACTCAGGTGAGAATGCCTTTGTAATTGTCTGCTCTGCGTAATGTGTTGCCGTAACTTGTATTCGATTTCGAATTTTTTCAAATTGTTTTGCGTTGGGTGACTCTGGTCCCGGCAGGAGGTCCGTGGAACCTTGTTCTCTTGTGCTCGAGTGTGTAGTGTAGTCTACCTGCTCGTTGTCAGTTCGCCCCATTGTGTTCGTTGTTCCTGTGTAGATCGACTACCCTGTACTGTACGGTTGTGTGTATGAAAATTTCAAACTTCGTTGTACATGCGGCTGCGCGTGTACCTCTTTGTCGTACATGGTGGGGTTGGGGTGTATGTATGCGTGTGTGTGCGTGTGGTGGTGGTGGGGAGGGCTTGTATCTCTTCGTTGTACATGCGGCTGCGCGTGTAGCTCTTTGTCGTACATGGTGGGGTTGGGGTGTATGTATGCGTGTGTGTGCGTGTGGTGGTGGTGGGGAGGGCTTGTATCTCTTCGTTGTACATGCGGCTGCGCGTGTAGCTCTTTGTCGTACATGGTGGGGTTGGGGTGTATGTATGCGTGTGTGTGCGTGTGGTGGTGGTGGGGGGGGGGGGGGGGGGAGGGGTAACGGTAGGGTACTTGTGTTGTAACACGTTATTTTGTGTACGTCATGGGTACTTGGTGTCGGTGCATGCACGTGTTGCTGTTGCGTGACAAGCACTCATCGTCTTGAGCTCGTCTTGTCCAGCTGTGTTCCCGTCGTTGTGAAGTAACAAACTCTCGTCTTGTCATAAATACTATAGTCTTCCAAATGTAGTCATTGCGTCCATTGTACAGGTGTGGAGATGACACGGGGCCGGGAGCAGGGAGGTGTGGAGATGGCACGGGGCTGGGTGTGTGGAGATGGCACGGGGCCGGGAGCAGGGTGTGTGGAGATGGCACGGGGCCGGGAGCAGGGTGTGTGGAGATGGCACGGGGCCGGGAGCAGGGAGAGTAAAATCGTAAGACTAACACTAGAAGTGACAGAATACTGGACAACACAGACCACTACAGACCTGCAGGTGCTTGCCAGGAACAGACTTGGTATCAGGATGGTCCAACTGCGAGCAAAGAGGCATCGGGTGCTGCGTGGATGGGTGCAGCGGCGGCACAGGGCGTTAGTGCTGACGATGTGTTCGACGGCGTTCTTCAGCGGATTGGCCAGACTGCACGTACTGTTGTTGCTCCATGTCCCATGGCTGCTGCTTACAGGGTGGCTGGCGCTTACAGGGTGGCTGGCGCTTACAGGGTGGCTGGCGCTTACAGGGTGGCTGCTGCTTACAGGGTGGCTGGCGCAGTGTGCCCTTTGGTGTTTAGAGTTATCATACTCGTTGAAACACCGATCTGGCCAGAAGTACTCATTCAAACACCAACCTTTGGCTAGTGAGGTTCATTCGAGCACCAGCGGTTGACTGGTTTGTGTACCCATTCCTTTGCTATGGGCACCGTGCTCATCGAGCAGCTTCCAGGCACGGAGAGAGTTTGCTGGCGATTGCAGTGTTTGACCATCAGCAGCTCGTTAGTGATGGTTCTCGCAGCAGAACGCCAATATTCTCCGTGTTGATTATTACATTGCAAATTCATTGCTATAGCACAATCCGCATGTATAACTTATGAGCATTAGCTGCCAGTGATGACAGTCTGTGGATGCCCCATTGGGGACAGTCCGTGGTAAGACCAGTGGTGACAATCTGTGGTTGCCCCAGCCGTGACAGTCCATGGTAGGACCAGTGGTGACAATCTGTGGTTGCCCCAGCCGTGACAGTCCTTGGCAGGACCAGCTGTGACAATCTGTGGTTGCACCAGCCGTGATAGCCTGTGGTAGGGAAGGTACGCAATTGTCGTCGCACCATTTTCAGTTACTGCCATGTATTGCCTTGGCATGTCCACGGAGAATTATTTACTCATCTCTTTGCTGCTCATTCAGTTCAATGAACCGGTTCCGTTGGTTTGACCGGCAATTTGGTGGTCAGCAAACTTTTAAAGACAGCCTTGATAATTTCTGACGGATCGAGGAGTCCGTACATGCACTGAACCTGTCTCACCTGGGAACTTCGTCAATGACGCCCCACGCAGCCGCAGCATCCGCCGCCCCAGCTCCATATGGCATCTACTTACCGACGGAGCAGCAAGATTCTAGTCGGCCGCTGTCATGCACCACCACGCCTGTAGCGGTGTAAGCTGTCAAGATTCTGCCCACGACCAGTTAGTGTAGTCTTGCTGCTCATTGTATGATGCAGTACGTTGTGTAGTTTGTGGACGTGTGGTTTTCGTTGTAGTGTTACATGTGCATGCACAGGGCATGTATAATGTGCACATGTCTTCGCTGTGGCCTTTCTGTCTTCTTCTCCCGACGACCAGTTAGTGTAGTAGTCGTGCTGATGTTGTAAAATGATGTGTTGTTTTCCTGTGTGATGCCATTCCCCCAAACTGTCTCGTCTAGTCGCGCGCATGTGTGTTATGAGCATCCGCAATTTTGTAGTCGAGAGTCCTTCCGCCAGTCTTCTTGTTCGTCTCTTTCAGTGTAGTCTTCTTTTCCATCATGTCAACAATATTATAATGTAAAACAAACTAGTCTTGTCCTCTGTGTCCTGCGTCCGGGTGAACGGAATGGCTGTGATTCCGTTACACGTACACGCTGATTTGGTGCGCACGTCGCAAGTCGTATACATGCGCGAGCACGGGCACGTTTTGCTGAGGACAGCGATGATTTGTTTGAGAATGTTTGTCAAATTCAGAGAATGGTGGTTATCTTCTTGGTCAGCTTAGTGACAGGTGTGGTTTTGTTTGCCTCTGCATTTCCTGGTTCTATTCTCTGCATTTCTTAGTTGTGTTCCCAATGTCTGTAAGGTGTTTTCCGTGTGTTAGTTCACTACATCAGAGTTCTAGCAATAGATTATAATACAGTCATCACCGTAGAGTCCAAACATTATTTATTCGTCGTTTCCTTCGGGTGAGTGGTGTCCTAGGTTGGTGCTGTTCTGGAAAAGATCCCTACAAAGATAGGGTATAAACAGGCGGAGCAGCCCGCCAGCCGGGGTCCTCTCCGAAACTGTTGCTTGCAAGTTCCTTCATGGATGCACAGTTTCGCGGGGTTCCCGGCTGGTGTCAATCCTCCTCGCCAACTCGTCACTTGCCCAACGGTCTCGTCTGTGCCTGCTTTGTTGTATTTTCGCCTATCTATGTTGTTCATATTTCATTTTCTTTCGTCTTCCTGTCTTCTTGTTTTTTGCTTTTTTCATATCTCCTCAGGAGAGGATGCATTTTTTTTAGTGCGGCCATATGTTGTCCGTGACCTCTCGAGGTCGGTCTCCATTTTGGCATATGCATTCTGTATGGTGCTGTGTCCGTGCGGGCGGTATGCGAACAGTGCGCGGACTGCGCAGGTTGCACCGCAGAGCGCATGCGCGCTTTATTAATGCTGCACGCATTTCCTTCCTTGATGCCTTCTTCTTGAGACTCTCGTTGAGCAACCTCCATTATTATCAGTCCTCTGTGTGTGGTATGTGAGAGCAACCGGAAGGGCGTATCGTCCGGGCAGATAACTACCCCGACGACAAGAGTGTGTTTTTACTCACGATTATTTCAGTACCTAACGGTACTTAACACGCTCCATACTGGACGTTGAAAAAAGTCTCTGTAAAATTATCCTTTCGAAAAAGCATTTTTACTGGTCATCTTAACAGTGTCACTGATATCCACGCTAGCTTTCATCCGATGTAGAACATTATTTTCCATCCGTGTATACACAACAGAGCAGAGCAGGCATAGTGGGATGGTCTAATACCATGATTGAGAAACAGAGGGTACCAGGTTCAAGTCCTGCTTGGAAGCGGAAGGAATTTTTCCAGCCGTGCTGCGACCCACAGTTAATTGGGAACTCGTGGCCTGGCACGAGGGTAACATGGATGTAGCTAATGGGATTTCGGTCTTTGACCACTTGGTGGTGGGTCTGATCTACTCACCTCCCACCGTTTAGGCGCTGCATCTGCGCTTTTGATCCTAGAGGGTGGTGGCGTTCCCACGGCGGATGCGGAAAACTCGGCTTCTAGCCGAGTCTCACGCGAACCGTGAAATTTATTTTTATACACAACAGAACCCCGGGCACCACCTCCCCAAAGGAATTCCCTGAAAACCGAGGAAATAAGCGAAGAATTGAACACGTTTGAACCAATTCATGGCTTATGAGATTCATTGGACATAGATCACCCACCTAACCCCCCCCCCCCCACCCACCCCCCCACACACAAACATACACAAAAACAGTCATTACACTTCCCTGGTCAAGCTTTGTGGCGAAACAGGTGCATCCGACTTGACTTGTCTCTGCACGCATCTGAAACATATTTCCCAGCGATGGGAGCATGAGGAGAACAGAAATATGTATGAGAAAAACAGAATCAGAAATAATGTCACATGTGAACAAGGTCTCTCTCCACCCCCCCCCCCCCCCACCCCCATGTTATGCCTAAGTGAGGCCCGTCGGAAGCACTTCAGGAGTGGTCAGGGAGATACTGTTGAGGATGCTAGATTTGAAGCCTGTCCCCTGTTCCATCTCATTCATCATCATCATCATCATCTGCGTTGCCGAAAAAATAATAAAAGTAAAATTTTAAAAATAATAATAAACGGCATTATGCAGCTGTGTAAGCAGTAGATGCACAGTGCGACTGCCAGGCATCTCTGTCAGATGCCAACTGGCAATTCTCATGCAGAGACATACCAGTCCATCTCATTGCCACAACATAAAACATGTTTAAACTGAACTTTTTTTAAAGAGCCAAAAGTCTTTTCACAATTAAAAATTGCCTTTCTTGCACACGTGTCTCCGACACTAAAGGGGAAGTTCACCCTAAAATCAATACTTCACAACCTATAGCGAACGATGCACTGATTCCAATGGTGAAAGTCCCACGTTGATTGGAGCAACCGTTCCAGAGTTACAGCATCTTCAAGTTTTCGCAAAATTCTGTGACATCATAATTTGCCCATCCCTGTGACGTCACAGAGATAAACTTTGTATGGGAATGGACCACTTGCCATTCGTACAGATCCACGAAATCCCGTAGACCCCTAAGGGTGTTGAATGTGCAGGACCCTATTGTGTTTTCTGCTATTTCCACGAAGAAATTGGGCCTGAAGGCATTTCATACGAAAACCTTTTTCTGACAAAGATCTAGCTAGTCATTAGTTCTAACCAAAGTGAAGACGCTGGAGAAGCGATATCTGGTCATTGAATTATGACGCGAAAATTGGTCAAATGCACATGCATAGCACACATTAAACACCCTTCCGGGTCTACCTGATTTCGTAGATCTGTACAAATGGCAAGAGGTCCATAGATGGTGAATAGCCAATTTATGTCTTTTTTCGTTGCTGCAACTAGCTTTCTGGGGGATATGTTTCCAGTTTAGATATCAGTAAGGTGTCATAATTATATCCCATATCAAATTTTGAAAAATCAGTTTATCTCAATGACGTCATAAATTATTAGGGCTGAAACGATCATTCAATAACTCCTAACGATCAACCAATATCATTAACGATCGATATATTGGTTTTATCGGTTCATGTCGGCCCTACTCGTGTACCTCGAACACCAGATAAGGAAGAAATAAGGAAGAAATTCCACAATGCCTTTGCTACGTTAGAAACTTGCCGCATCACACTGTTGACATGTGACTGGTTTTCTCAACATGAACTAGAGTATTTCATGTTGTTTCCAGAGTGAAGAATCTTGTCATCACCCTCTGGTAACTGCTATCTCCGACCTCTCCCATAAATGAACCGAAAAGACAGGTATTGAGCCAATAATAAAAGTAGAAAAGGACATATGGAAACGAGTTAAGAGTAGTGGAGAGTTACATCATGATGTCATCGAATTTAGTCTAAACTTCCAGATGCTATAACTCCAAAACGGTTGCTCAGATCAACCTCGGACCTTCGCAATTGGAATCAGTGGATTTTCCCCTACAAGTTCTGAAATTTTGATTTTAGTGTGAACTTCCCCTTTAACCCTTTTAGCGCCAATGATGTATAAATACGTCATTGAGAATGACGCCCGTCCACTTATGACGTATATATAGGTCATGAAAACACTACATCGCGAGCTGTCCAATACTTCACCCGTGGACTAGATGTAGAGTGCTAAAGTGGATGGCTGTCACCTGCATGTGGGTGTGAGTAATCTACAGGTCGAACTTTGCCCGTAGGCCGCGTGAACGCAGCCCAGGGAGTCCTTGAGTACAATGCAATATTCAAATTTTGACCATTCCAACTTATCGACATTTTTGTCGGGTCGTGTCGTCGCTTCACAGAGGAAGAGGCCATCGAATCCATTTTTGTTGATGCAGCGAGCGATCAGGACCCCTACCTGGAGGATGAAGACGATGATGACTGGTTCGTGCCTGGCGACGACTTGCAAGCGCCTGATGTTGACGTTGAGGACGGCGCTGGAGTTGGCAATGTCGCCACTGCAGCGCCTGCTTCAGACGAGGAGATGGATAACAGAGAGCTGTACACAGACCAGCTGTGGAGGCAAGGGCGGCAGGCGACAATGGACGCGAGGGTAAGATGTTCTGTTTAAATTTGTTCAATTGTAGAATTTATCAGCAAGGGTATTTACATGTCATTCTGGAGTAAGCCTGTCGGGGGTGATACCCCTTTTTCAGCACTTGAGGCGGTGCATCAAGCGTCGTCTCTTCATGATCGTCTACTGCAAGACATGGTAAGTATACAGTGCTTGCAGCTCTCTCCCCCAACAATACAGCTCTATGACAGTGTGCTTTCTGCGGTTTCTTTCGTGCTTACAGTGGAGAAGGGCTGGTGGGAGTTCAGGCCCTTACCACCCATTTGATGGATGCGGCCCACCTGGGCAAATATTGGAAGGGCCGGCAGGTCGGACTGCTTCTGTACTCCGACTACCAGGACACCGTGGAGCGTATCAGTATCCTGATGATGATGATGTGTGAAGGTCTGGGTCTGACGTCTTCAGGATGTGCCATTTGTTTCAAAATTATTTGTAAGTACTTGTAACAGGCGTAGTGTAGTAACTGTGTGTGTAGTGTAGTAACAGTGTGTAGTGTTTTGTGATGGCCCTGTGCGATAGCAGTCGTAATGTGTTGGACTACTGAAGTACATTGCATCAAGGGGTATGTGTGGGGTGCTTCGACGCATTATCGTGCTTCCTAAACCCTAGATACGTGTACCACTCCCGTACACGATCGTTACCTTCCCTGCGTATCACAGCTGGCGCATTCTCCCTGTGGAGCCTTCCGTGGTGATACCACCGTAGAATACCGCATGTGGTGTCACAATAATTGACTGCAGGACCGTCAGCTCTATGACAAGCACCGTTGAGGTAGTACTCGATGCTACCCCGTCCTATCCAAGCAGGTTCATTGACGCGATGAAGGCGACCTCCATAGCACCAGGCGGACACTCCCCTACTATCAACAAGAGCTGGCCCGTCTTCCCGATGGAGTCTGTGAAAATGACTTTCAGATAGAAAGATAAAGGTCTTGCTTTGCGGTTCACACCTTCACTTTAGTATCATTACAGTATGGCTTTCACATGTCACTGCGGTGTTCACCTTACAGGGGTGATACCCTTGTTTCAGCATCTGAGGCGGTGCGTCAAGCGCCGCCTCTTTCTGATCATCTATTGTGATAAATGGTGAGTGCGCAGTGCTCCCAGCTCTCTCCCCCAACAATAGAGCTCTATGACACTCTGCTTTCTGCTGCTTCCTTCGTGTTTACAGTGGAGAAAGGCTGGTGGGCGCTTCAGCTGTGGTCTAACACCTCACGGGTGCGGCTCACCTGAGTCGTTATTGGAAGGGCCGGCAGGTCGGACTGCTTTTGCAGTCCGACTATCAGGACGCTGTCGCGCGTATTAGTACCCTGTAAATGACTTTAACTTGTCACTGTGGCATCAAGCTTACAGGGGTTATACCCCTGTTCCAACACCTGAGGCGGTGCATCAAGCGCCGCCTCTTCCTTATTGTGTATTGCGATACCTGGTAAGTGTGCAGTGCTCACAGCTCTCTCCCCCAACAATAGAGCTCTATGACACTGTGCTTTCTGCTGTTTCTTTCGTGTTTACAGTGGAGAAAGGCTGGTGGGCGCTTCAGCTGTGGCCTCACACCTCGCGGATGCGGCTCACCTGAGCCGTTACTGGAAGGGCCGGCAGGTCGGACTGCTTTTGCAGTCCGACTATCAGGACACTGACACTGTGCTTTCTGCTGTTTCTTTCGTTTTTACAGTGGAGAAAGGCTGGCGGGGGGCCCAGCCGTGACCGCACACCTGGCAGATGCGGCCCATCTAAACCGATACTGGAAGGACCGGCAGGTCGGACTGCTTCTGCAGTCCAAATACCAAGACGCTGTGAAAGGTCTTGCTTTGCGGTTCACACCTTCACTTCCGTATCATTAAGTTAAAATGGCATTCACGTGTCATTGTGGGGCTAAGCTGACAGGGGTAATACATACCCCTCTTCCAGCACTTGAGGCGGTCCATCAAGCGTCGCCTCTTGGTTATTTTATATTGTGATACTTGGTAAGAGTGCAGTGCTCACAGCTCTCTCCCCCAACAATAGAGCTCTATGACATTGTGCTTTCTGCGGCTTCTTTCTTGTTTACAGTGGAGAAAGGCTGGTGTGGGTTCAAGCCCTTGTCATCCATTTGATGGATGTGCCAACTATTCAGCCACTGCTGGGTAAGGGATACCAGTTGTCCATCGACAACTGGTACAGCAGTAATGAACTGGCACGCTACCTTACAAACAACAACACCGTCGTCTGCGGCACGATTTGGAAGAACCGTCAGGGACTGCCGAGGCGTGTCGTGAACCTGAAGCTGGGCTAAGGGAGAGTTTGCCCATCGAAGCCATGCAGGGATGATGTTCGTGTAGCTGGAAGACACTAAGTCAGTCCACTTCCTGAATATGCATGGGCCAGGTAACCGACTGCGAGAAGCGTCCCATTCGGAAGTTGACGTGTGTGAACGACTACAATCTGCATCTGGGAGGAGTGGATCGGAATGATGGCATGATCTCTTTGTATACGGCCACTCGCAAGTCATGTAAGTGGTACAAAAAAGTGGCAACGCACATTCTGGAGCAAGGTATGAACAATGCCTATCTCATTTACACATTTCGTTCTTATAAAAGCCCGGGTGACCGCGATTGGCCCATATTTTGTAGTCTTTTTGATGCCGAGTCGCCTGGTTTTGGTCCGAAAAGGCTGCGTTGTAGCGTTCGGTCCTTATTCCCAATCGAACATGGCGTACACCAGTCACCTGGTCACCGTGCCTGCAGGCTACAACTTACAGCATGTTTGGGCGAGTTTCTGTCACTCGAGTTGAACCTTTGAGTTGAACCTATATGGTTGTGCAGTGAAAACACCTAACTAAGGAC
Organism: Sycon ciliatum; assembly: GCF_964019385.1. Classification (NCBI taxonomy): domain Eukaryota; kingdom Metazoa; phylum Porifera; class Calcarea; order Leucosolenida; family Sycettidae; genus Sycon; species Sycon ciliatum. The sequence continues at coordinate 15,517,083 of NC_088651.1, read as the reverse complement.
CACCTACCACTAAAGACCACCTACCACTAAAGACCGCTTTCTCTGGCACCATGGGGTGGTCGTTAGTCACAGGTTTTACTGTATGCGCTGACACTTGAAAATGCGGTCACCTGCGAAATGCGAAAACTAACACCCGTGCCCCCATAGTACTGTGTTTAGGTAAGATATATTCATTACACGGACGGTATTCCAACTCCTTAATTACCAGATTTTGTATGCCTCCATCTATTTCCTTAGCCTATCCTCGATTAACTGCTTCCTCTACATAAAGTTGTCATTTCATTCTTCTTGCAGGAGATCCCCTCGACAGGCCCAAAGCCTTTGGGAAATCCTTAAATATAATAAAATACAAATACAAAGTGTGTTGCACTGATGTCAGCCTGGCAAATGCGGACATACTGGCTGGTGCACCAGGGTTCATGCACTATGTGCCATGTGTCATACTATCTTACAGGAGTGTACACTAGTATGTGGCAACCTCAGTCCTGGATGGGATCATGCTCATGTACATAAAACACCTACTGGAGACGTGTACAGTCAGACCTCGCTTAACCGCACACATCCCGTTTCCACAAAAAACACACATCCCTTTTCCACAAAAAACACACATCCCTTTTCCACAAAAAAACATCCGGATAGGCTGGGGAACCGGATAATCGGACACACACACACACACACACACACATGTATGTATTCATGACATATGCTGTAAATCGGTAACCAAAGATTTTCTGCCGAATGACGAGGGATCGGGATAAAAGAGGACCGGACAAGCGAGGTCTGACTGTACTGTATTATGATGGTTGCATCCATTGCAACGAACAAAATGACATACATACTGTATGATGCTGGGTGCAAGTTGCTGAGAATTGAGGACATCTGTAAATTGAGGACATTTGACCTCAGTCCCTTGAGTGTCCGTAATCGTGAGGTTCGACTGGAACAGAGATGCATTTACATTGTGGGTTCAAACTGTGAATTGGACAAGGGTTCGTCGCTTTATCACGAAATTCCCTATATTATGCGAGTTCGTTACAAGTGCAGTTGACTGTAGTATTGAAGCGAGAGACACACCCGCAAAACGGCCATCCCTATTCTCGGGAAAGTATTATTTTTCTCTCACTTCACCCCGAGGCTACAAGGAAAGAAGGGTAAAGGTATAGTTTAGGGTCCCAAATTATTTTAGTGGGTCAGCATGCTCTACAGAGCCCCAGGCATGCACATTACACACACGAGACATGCATAGTACAAACAGGGCATGCGCAATGCACTCGAGGTCAACAAGGTCAATGCACTCGAGCCAGTCGAGGTTAACACGACAGCAGCTAGAGTTAAATGGAAACTCAGTTGTGGTTGAGCTCTGCATGCTCCCAATTATTATGACCTTGTCGACCTCGACTGTCTGGTGCATGCCTTGTTTGTACTGCGCATGCCCTGTTTGTACTATGCATGTCTCGTGTGTGTAATGTGCATGCCTGGGGCTCTGTAGAGCATGCTGGCCCACTAACATAATTTGGGACCCTAAACTATACCTTTACCGAAAGAAGTAGTTGTGCTCGATGAAATCCGATCCAGAGTGCATTTTTTGCGCCCTCCACTAGCACACCCTTGACGCCCTGAAAGTTGCACGAATGCGGCTGGAATTTGCATATGTGCAAGTACAAATGAAATGCAATGTGATCGGAACCAGTCCAGGGCACCGCCTTTGCACTCCGGGTCGGATTTCACGGAGCTCAACTGTATGATGAACTCACTGCTCAACCAACAGACAATTGCTCACCAACCTCAAGTACGAAACGTATACCGAATCCTCTTACCTGATGCGTCTTCCCAGAACGGCCATTCCCAGAGCTGACGCTGAGCAGCGCTGATGGATGTCGTTGCAGACGATTCCCCGCTTCTTGTCGCTATCTGATGGTCCTTCTCAGCACCTTGCCAAAACTTACTTCTGGCTCGGCAATCAGCTCTGCTCTGCGAAGTGTAACGCGGAGAACATGTTGCTCAAATCACCGGCCATCGAACCTGCAATTGAGAAGACCATACAGAACACACGGCACCGACGACATTAGTCGATCTCCCTTTGGGAAAGCCGCACACAAGCGTTCACACCAAACTACACAATGTCATGTACTTCGAAGTAGTAGACAAGTCACTGAACGGCCTAGAGCTGTGATGCAAGCCAGCACAAAGCGCACAATGAAAACGATCGCTTGATGACAGAGAGAATGCAGCATGTCAGCATAGCTCACCTCCCGATGTGTGCAGTTTCCGTGTCCGACATCCGGCGTAAGTCACGGAGAAATTGCCGGCGATTACTGCTTTCTTGCGCAACAATTACATAGTGCGAAAATGGCTACACAAGCTACTGCTGAAAAGGACGAAAGTTCACATGATGGTATCGAGTATTGCAATCAAGTCCGTCTTTATCGCAACTTGGAGCTCCTCGGTTCAACTGCTTGAAATAATGTACTGGATTTACTCATCTCTACCCGTCATGGGCAGGGGCAACAAAGAACTACTGGCGGTAAGGAGACAAGGGGTTCTCTGGAGATTCAAGAATAAACTCTTTGTTTCGATTTGCCCTACGCGGTCTGGAAACTCACTATAACTTCTTCTGAGGTCTGTCTTCTTCCGTTTTTATAGGATATTATACCCTCCAATTTTGTTTGCTTCCATCCACAGCCGAGAGTGGATGTCTTTGTTTTGGCGGGGGATAGTGTTCTACGTGTGGCTGTGCTTGTATCTCTTCGTTGTACATGCGGCTGCGCGTGTAGCTCTTTGTCGTACATGGTGGGGTTGGGGGTGTATGTATGCGTGTGTGTGTGCGTGTGGTGGTGGTGGGGGGGGGGGGGGAGGGGTAACGGTAGTGTACTTGTGTTGTAGTATGTTACTTGGTGTACGTCATGGGTACTTGGTGTACGTCATGGGTACTTGGTGTACGTCATGGGTACTTGGTGTACGTCATGGGTACTTGGTGTACGTCATGGGTACTTGGTGTACGTCATGGGTACTTGGTGTACGTCATGGGTACTTGGTGTACGTCATGGGTACTTGGTGTACGTCATGGGTACTTGGTGTACGTCATGGGTACTTGGTGTACGTCATGGGTACTTGGTGTACGTCATGGGTACTTGGTGTACGTCATGGGTACTTGGTGTACGTCATGGGTACTTGGTGTACGTCATGGGTACTTGGTGTACGTCATGGGTACTTGGTGTACGTCATGGGTACTTGGTGTACGTCATGGGTACTTGGTGTACGTCATGGGTACTTGGTGTACGTCATGGGTACTTGGTGTACGTCATGGGTACTTGGTGTACGTCATGGGTACTTGGTGTACGTCATGGGTACTTGGTGTACGTCATGGGTACTTGGTGTACGTCATGGGTACTTGGTGTACGTCATGGGTACTTGGTGTACGCCATGGGTACTTGGTGTACGTCATGGGTACTTGGTGTACGTCATGGGTACTTGGTGTACGTCATGGGTACTTGGTGTACGTCATGGGTACTTGGTGTACGTCATGGGTACTTGGTGTACGTCATGGGCACTTGGTGTCGGTGCATGAGCGTGTTGCTGTTGCGTGACACGCACTTGTGGGAGAACTGGAGCTATCTAGTCTCTCTATCACCCCTCTTCGCCCAACACAACACACCAGCGCAAACGGCAGCCTCTTGGTGGAAATGTATGAATCACGAAAAATGCAAGTAGGAAAAGGAGAGAGAACAAGAAAAGAACAACAAGAACACAAAATCCCCAGCACTTTGGCCAGGAAAAGACACGTCTAAAACATGGCGTCCAACATGGCGGCAGAGCAACCGATAGATCCCCGTCGTGGCTGAAGCTGCTACTGCAGCGACAGCCATCACGGCCACCATTGAATGCAGAAAATAGATCAGAAAACGAAGTCGAGCAACAGCAACTCGAACGAAGCAAAGAAAACAAAAAGACTACGCGCAGCAAGCAAAGGCATAGCGATGACATCATTACTCACACGTGAACACAGAATCTAGCATGCGCATGCAGCCTTGCAGGCGCTGGCGAAATAAATAATGAAGTCAAGACACAAATAAATAACACAACGATCGACGAGCGATCGTTGCAGGAAAACAATTACAATTCAAATATACTACTTCAAGGAAAGATGAGAAGTGAAACGACTAGCACTAGAAGAAATAGAATAGAATATAGAACAAGGACAATGGAAGCGGACTACGGATGAAGCTACAATGAGGTAAGAGGCATGACACACTGATGACAGATGTCACCACAACAAATACATAATCGTAATGTTTGTCTACACACACATTGTATCGTCACACTACACACATTGTCATATTGTCACACACTCATCGTCTTCAGCTCGTCTTGTCCAGCTGTGTTTCCGTCGTTGTGAAGTAACAAACTCTCGTCTTGTCATAAATACTATAGTCTTCCAAATGTAGTCATTGCGTCCATTGTACAGGTGTGGAGATGACACGGGGCCGGGAGCAGGGAGATGTGGAGATGTCACGGGGCTGGGAGCAGGGAGGTGTGGAGATGACACGGGGCCGGGAGCAGGGTGTTTGGAGATGCCATGAGGCTGGGAGCAGGGAGGTGTGGAGATGGCACGGGGCTGGGAGCAGGGTGTGTGGAGATGGCACGGGGCTGGGCACAGGGAGAGTAAAATCGTAAGACTAACACTAGAAGTGACAGAATACTGGACAACACAGACCATTACAGACCTGAAGGTGTTTGCCAGGAACAGACTTGGTATCAGGATGATCCAACGGCGAGCAATGAGGCATCGGGTGCTGCGTGGATGGGTGCAGCGGCGGCACAGGACGTTAGTGCTGACGATGTGTTCGACGGCGTTCTTCAGCGGATTGGCCAGACTGCACGTACTGTTGTTGCTCCATGTCCCATGGCTGCTGCTTCAGGGTGGTTGGCGCTTACAGGGTGGCTGCTGCTTACAGGGTGGCTGGCGCCGTGTGCTCTTTGGTGTTTAGAGTTATCATACTCGTTGAAACACCGATCTGGCCAGAAGTACTCATTCAAACACTAGTGAGGTTCATTCGAGCACCAGCGGTTGACTGGTTTGTGTACCCATCGCTTTGCTATGGGCACCGTGCTCATCGATCAGCTTCCAGGCACGGAGAGAGTTTGCTGGCGATTGCAGTGTTTGACCATCAGCAGTTCGTTAGTGATGGTTCTCGTAGCAGAACGCCAGTATTCTCCGTGTTGATTATTACATTGCAAATTCATTGCCATAGCACAATCCGCATGTATATGAGCATTACCTGCCAGTGATGACAGTCTGTGGATGCCCCATTGGGGACAGTCCGTGGTAGGACCAGTGGTGACAATCTGTGGTTGCCCCAGCCGTGGCAGTCCGTGGTAGGACCAGTGGTGACAATATGTGTTTGCCCAAGCCGTGACAGTCCGTGGTAGGACCAGCGGTGACAATCAGTGGTAGCACCAGCCGTGACAGTCCGTGGCAGGACCAGCCGTGACAATCAGTGGTAGCACCAGCTGTGACAGTCCGTGGTAGGACCAACGGTGACAATCTGTTGTCGCACCAGCCGTGACAGTTTGTGGTAGGGAAGGTACGCAATTGTCGTCGCATCATTTCCGGTTTCTGCCAATTATCACTTTGGCATGTCCATGGAGAACTCTTACTCCTCTCTGTGCTGCTCATTCAGTTCAATGAACCGGTTTCGTTGGTTTGACCGGCAATTTGGTGGTCAGCAGACTTTTAAAGACAACCTTGATAAGGTCTGACGGATCGAGGAGTCCGTACATGCACTGAACCTGTCTCACCTGGGAACACCGTCACCATCGGTTCAGCAATGACGCCCCATGCAGCCACAGCACCCGTCGCCCCAGCTCCAGATGGCATCTACTTACCGACGGAGCAGCAAGATTCTAGTCGGTTGCTGCCACGCTCCACCGCGCCTGTAGCGGTGTAAGCTGTCAAGATTCTGCCCACGACCAGTTAGTGTAGTCTTGCTGCTCATTATATGATGTAGCACAGTTGTGTAGTTTGTAAACGTGTGGTTTTCATTGTAGTGCTGCATGGGCACGCACAACGCATGTTTATATTAAAAAAACGACGATGTATGTCTTCGCTGTGGCCTTTCTGTCTTCTTCTCCCGACGAACAGTTAGTGTAGTATTGCTGCTGATGTTGTAAAATGATGTGTTGTTTTCCTGTGTGATGCCATTCCCCAAACTGTCTCGTCTAGTTGCATGCATGTGTGTTATGAGCATCCGCAATTTTGTAGTCGAGAGTCCTTTCGCCAGTCTTCTTGTTCGTCTCTTTGAGTATAGTCTTCATTTCCATCATGTCAACAATATATAATGTAAAACAAACTAGTCTTGTCCTCTGTGTCCTGCGTCCCGGGGAACGGAATGGCTGTGATTCCGTTACACGCACACGCTGATTTGGTGCGCACGTCGCAAGTCGTATGCATGCGCGAGCACGGGCACGTTTTGCTGAGGACAGCGATGATTTGTTTGAGAATGTTTGTCAAGTTCAGAGAATGGTGGTTATCTTCTTGCTCAGCTTTGTGACAGTTGTGGTTTTGTTTGCCTTTGCGTTTCCTGGTTCCATACTCTGCATTTCTTAGTTGTGCTCCCAATGTCTGCATGCTGTTTTCCGTGTGTTAGTTCACTACATCAGAGTTCTAGCAATAGATTATAATACAGTCATCACCGTAGAGTCCACACATTATTTATTCGTCGTTTCCTTCGGGTGAGTGGTGTCCTAGGTTTGTGCTGTTCTGGAAAAGATCCCTACAAAGATAGGGTATAAACAGGCGGAGCAGCCCGCCAGCCGAGGTCCTCTCCGAAACTGTTGCTTGCAAGTTCCTTCATTGATGCACAGTTTCGCGGGGTTCCGGCTGGTGTCAATCCTCCTCGCCAACTCGTCACTTGCCCAACGGTCTCGTCTGTGCCTGCTTTGTTGTATTTTCGCCTATCTATGTTGTTCATATTTCATTTTCTTTCGTCTTCCTGTCTTCTTGTTTTTTGCTTTTTTCATATCTCCAATCCTCAGGAGAGGATGCATTTTTTTAGTGCGGCCATATGTTGTCCATGACCTCTCGAGGTCGGTCCCCATTTTGGCATATGCATTCTGTATGGTGCTGTGTCCGTGCGGGCGGGATGCGAACAGTGTGCGGACTGCGCAGGTTGCACCGCAGAGCGCATGCGCGCTTTATTAATGCTGCACGCATTTCCTTCCTTGATGCCTTCTTCTTGAGACTCTCGTTGAGCAACCTCCATTATTATCAGTCCTCTGTGTGTGGTATGTGAGAGCAACCGGAAGGGCGTATCGTCCGGGCAGATAACTACCCCGACGACAAGAGTGTGTTTTTACTCACGATTATTTCAGTACCTAACGGTACTTAACACGCTCCATACTGGACGTTGAAAAAAGTCTCTGTAAAATTTTCCTTTCGAAAATGCATTTTACTGGTCATCTTAACAGTGTCACTGATATGCACGCTAGCTTTCACCCTATGTAGAACATTATTTTCCATGCGTGTATACACAACAGAGCAGAGCAGGCATAGTGGGATGGTCTAAGACCATGATTGAGAAACAGAGGGTACCAGGTTCAAGTCCTGCTTGGAAGCGGAAGGAATTTTTCCAGCCGTGCTGCGACCCACAGTTAATTGGGAACTCGTGGCCTGGCACGAGGGTAACATGGATGTAGCTAATGGGATTTCGGTCTTTGACCACTTGGTGGTGGGTCTGATCTACTCACCTCCCACCGTTTAGGCGCTGCATCTGCGCCTTTGATCCTAGAGGGTGGTGGCGTTCCCACGGCGGAAGCGGAAAACTCGGCTTCTAGCCGAGTCTCACGCGAACCGTGAAATTTATTTTTATACACAACAGAACCCCGGGCACCACCTCCCCAAAGGAATTCCCTGAATACCGAGGAAATAAGCGAAGAATTGAACACGTTTGAACCCATTCATGGCTTATGAGATTCATTGGACATACATGTAGATCACCCACCTACCCCCCCCCCCCACCATCCACCCACCCATCTCCCCCCCCCCCCCCACACACAAACATACACAAAAACAGTCATAACACTTCCCTGGTCAAGCTTTGTGGCGAAACAGGTGCGTCCGACTTGACTTGTCTCTGCATGCATCTGAAACATTTTTCCCAGCGATGGGAGCATGAGGAGAACAGAAATATGTATGAGAAAAACAGAATCAGAAATAATGTCACATGTGAACAAGATCTCTCTCCCCCCCCCCCATGTTATGCCTAAGTGAGGCCCGTCGGAAGCACTTCAGGAGTGGTCAGGGCGATACTGTTGAGGATGCTAGATTTGAAGCCTGTCCCCTGTTCCATCTCATTGCCACAACATAAGACATGTTTAAACTGAACTTTTTTATGAGAGCATGTCTGAGAAAACCAGAACATATGTGCAAGTCGATCTCTCAGATTTCGCTCAAATTTTGCAGGTAGGTTTGCTTTAGGGTGTAGATCGACATTCCAAAGCCCGCACAAAATCTTTTGAAGGGAACCATGAAATTGGTATACACCTCAATATTGGCCCAATATTGGCACGATTTATGGGTCAACAAACGAGCCACGGTACAGCGTGCAACAACAAGCTACAAACAAAACTCCATCAAGCCATCATTAGATCACCTTAGAAGAGTTCTTGGGGCAGCACTACTTAGCCACGCCAGCATCCCAGAAGACGAGGGCAATCATCCCTTGACGCCACAAATGACCGGCTTGAAAATAGCCAAATTACAAGCGCTGATAAAACAGCGAGCTACGTCCTCAATTAGCAAACACTATACACCGGCAGAGAGTAGAACACCTCTTCTAGCACTGAGGACATGTCCCCCATCATCCTTTTGGGGTTTTCTTGAAATAAACAATTTTGAATTTTTCCACTCGACCATTCTGAAATACGTCCAAACTCATACCTGCGCAGGAAAGCTCGCCCCTCCGCGACGTCTAGTCAGCAATTTCTACTCCAACACCACTCCCAACGCTGCAGAACAAAGTGTATTGTTGACTCTGACAAGGAAAAGCAGCGGGGATCACTTGTCACTCCAAACGACAAGCTTCTCCTTGCGCCACCAACATTTTTCAGTGCAACAGTTGATGCAAAAGTGACTGAATTTTTGCGTGTAGTTTTTGGATTTTACTGCAAGAGGAATGAAGAAATCACGTGGATCGTGACGTAGAATAATGCTTTCTGGTACACGACACAATGCACACGATCACGATCGTTCCTGAGGTACTATTCGAAACGGACCATGAGGGAGGAGGTAAGATGCATTATATTTCTTGCATGCTCTGCTCAGAACATGCAGAAACTATCGTTATAACGCTAGCAGTATTGCATTGGCAAGAATTCTTGGAGATATTTCCTCTTGCAGTAAGAACAGGGATGCATTTTTTCACACTAACCTCGCTCATCCCGAACATGGTTCAACAGGAACTACGGCTGGTTTACATGCTGATGATCCACGTAGATCTGCAACAGCAAGGAATGAGCGTGGTCCATGCCATCAAGGTCGCTTGGAGTTGACCAGCGCGCGGCCTACACTGGTTGCATGAAGTATGTGGTGCGCCCACATGACAGATTTCTTACGTCATGAACAACGTGATTTGACCCTACTCGCCATAGTCTCTGTGCTGCATGTTGAGGGAAAGTCCCAGCTGGAAGGCCTACAACACGACATGCGTGCTCTTGAGCTGGACATCAAGATGCACTTGATCCGATCTAGATCAACGGGTGATCCATGTAAGTGCAGGAGCGCTTGATCAAGGTGACTCGGAACAACTGCTGAACCGTGATCTACGAGACTTGGCATTCTTGTGTCACGAGGCACGTGATTTCATCATTCCTCTTGCAGTAAAATCCAAAAACTACACGCAAATATTCAGTCACTTTTGCATCAACTGTTGCAACGAAAAATGTTGGTGGCGCAAGGAGAAGCTTGTCGTTTGGAGTGACAAGTGATCCCCGCTGCTTTTCCTTGTCAGAGTCAACAATACACTTTGTTCTGCAGCGTTGGGAGTGGTGTTGGAGTAGAAATTGCTGACTAGACGTCGCGGAGGGGCGAGCTTTCCTGCGCAGGTATGAGTTTGGACGTATTTCAGAATGGTCGAGTGGAAAAATTCAAAATTGTTTATTTCAAGAAAACCCCAAAAGGATGATGGGGGACATGTCCTCAGTGCTAGAAGAGGTGTTCTACTATCTGCCGGTGTATAGTGTTTGCTAATTGAGGACGTAGCTCGCTGTTTTATCAGCGCTTGTAGTTTGGCTATTTTCAAGACGATCATTTGTGGCGTCAAGGGATGATTTCCCTCGTCTTCTGGGATGCTGGCGTGGCTAAGTGGTGCTGCCCCAAGAACTCTTCTAAGGTGAGGTAATGATGGCTTGATGGAGTTTTGTTCGTAGCTTGTTCTTGTACGCTGTGCCGTGGCTCGTTTGTAGACCCATAAATCGTGCCAATATTGGGCCAATATTGAGGGGTATGCCAATTTCATGGTTCCCTTCAAAAGATTTTGTGCGGGCTTTGGAATGTCGATCTACACCCCAAAGCAAACCTACCTGCCAAATTTGAGCGAAATCTGAGAGATCGACTTGCACATATGTTCTGGTTTTCTCAGACATGCTCTCTTAAAGAGCCAAAAGTCTTTTCACAATTAAAAATCGCCTTTCTTGCACACGCGTCTCCGACACTAAAGGGGAAGTTCACACTAAAATCAATACTTCACAACCTATAGCGAACGATGCACTGATTCCAATGGTGAAAGTCCCACGTTGATTGGAGCAACCGTTCCAGAGTCACAGGATCTTCAAGTTTTGGCAAAATTCTGTGACATCATAATTTGCCCATCCCTGTGACGTCACAGAGGTACACTTTGTATGGGAATGGACCACTTGCCATTTGTACAGATCCAGGAAATCCCGTAGAATCCCGTAGACCCGGAAGGGTGTTGAATGTGCAGGACCCTATTGTGTTTTCTGCTATTTCCACGAAGAAATTGGGCCTGAAGGCATTTCATACGAAAACCTTTTTCTGACAAAGATCTAGCTAGTCATTAGTTCTAACCAAAGTGAAGACGCTGGAAAAGCGATTGCTGGTCATTGAATTATGACGCGAAAATTGGTCAAATGCACATGCATAGCACACATTAAACACCCTTCCGGGTCTACGTGATTTCTTGGATCTGTACAAATGGCAAGAGGTCCATAGATGGTGAATAGCCAATTTATGTCTTTTTTCCTTGCTGCAACTAGCTTTCTGGGGGATATGTTTCCAGTTTAGATATCAGTAAGGTGTCATAATTATATCCCATATCAAATTTTGAAAAATCAGTTTATCTCAATGACGTCATAAATTATTAGGGCTGAAACGATCATTCAATAACTCCTAACGATCAACCAATATCATTAACGATCGATATATTGGTTTTATCGGTTCATGTCGGCCCTACTCGTGTACCTCGAACACCAGATAAGGAAGAAATTCCACAATGCCTTTGCTACGTTAGAAACTTGCCGCATCACACTGTTGACATGTGACTGGTTTTCTCAACATGAACTAGAGTATTTCATGTTGTTTCCAGAGTGAAGAATCTTGTCATCACCCTCTGGTAACTGCTATCTCCGACCTCTCCCATAAATGAACCGAAAAGACAGGTATTGAGCCAATAATAAAAGTAGAAAGGAAAAGGACATATGGAAACGAGTTAAGAGTAGTGGAGAGTTACTCTTAACTCGTTTCCATAATTATGTCCTTTTCCTTTCTACCTTTAATAATAATACAGCACGCATATAGCTCATATGAATAATCAAATGAGGGTCATGCATCTGTCGACAACGTCGAGCCAGTGCGTTCTGTCTGAGGCAAGTTGCTCCGCTTCCAAAGCCACAAATCAATTTTATTGCGCTTGAAAGTACATGATTGCACCCGTATTCACTACCGGATGGAGTGCAAGGGCTAAATAACTGTTGCTGATAGGCATGCGTAAAAAATCATTAGCACTCGTTTACAACACTAAAGATTATCGATTGCACCCTTAAAACGATCGATATGCGAGTTATCGGTATATTTGTTTCAGCCCTATAAATTATAATGTCATCATGTGATCGAATTTAGTCTACACTTCCAGATGCTATAACTCCAAAACGGTTGCTCAGATCAACCTCGGACCTTCGCAATTGGAATCAGTGGATTTTCCCCTACAAGTTCTGAAATTTTGATTTTAGTGTGAACTTCCCCTTTAACCCTTTTAGCGCCAATGACGTATAAATACGTCATTGAGAATGACGCCCGTCCGATTATGACGTATATATAGGTCATGAAAACACATCGCGAGCTGTCCAATACTTCACCCGTGGACTAGATGTAGAGTGCCAAAGTGGATGGCTGTCACCCGCATGTGGGTGTGAGTAATCTACAGGTCGAACTTTGCCCGTAGGCCGCGTGAACGCAGCCCAGGGAGTCCTTGAGTACAATGCAATATTCAAATTTTGACCATTCCAAATTATCGACATTTTTGTCGGGTCGTGTCGTCGCTTCACGGAGGAAGAGGCCATCGAATCCATTTTTGTTGATGCAGCGAGCGATCAGGACCCCTACCTGGAGGATGAAGACGATGATGACTGGTTCGTGCCTGGCGACGACTTGCAAGCGCCTGATGTTGACGTTGAGGACGGCGCTGGAGTTGGCAATGTCGCCACTGCAGCGCCTGCTTCAGACGAGGAGATGGATAACAGAGAGCTGCACACAGACCAGCTGTGGAGGCAAGGGCGGCAGGCGACAATGGACGCGAGGGTAAGATGTTCTGTTTAAATTTGTTCAATTGCAGAATTTATCAGCAAGGGTATTTACATGTCATTCTGGAGTAAGCCTGTCGGGGGTGATACCCCTTTTTCAGCACTTGAGGCGGTGCATCAAGCGTCGTCTCTTCATGATCGTCTACTGCAAGACCTGGTAAGTGTACAGTGCTTGCAGCTCTCTCTCCTCCAACAATACAGCTCTATGACAGTGTGCTTTCTGCGGTTTCTTTCGTGCTTACAGTGGAGAAGGGCTGGTGGGAGTTCAGGCCCTTACCACCCATTTGATGGATGCGGCCCACCTGGGCAAATATTGGAAGGGCCGGCAGGTCGGACTGCTTCTGTACTCCGACTACCAGGACACCGTGGAGCGTATCAGTATCCTGATGATGATGATGTGTGAAGGTCTGGGTCTGACGTCTTCAGGATGTGCCATTTGTTTCAAAATTATTTGTAAGTACTTGTAACAGGCGTAGTGTAGTAACTGTGTGTGTAGTGTAGTAACAGTGTGTAGTGTTTTGTGATCGCCCTGTGCGATAGCAGTCGTAATGTGTTGGACTACTGAAGTACATTGCATCAAGGGGTATGTGTCGGGTGCTTCGACGCATTATCGTGCTTCCTAAACCCTAGATACGTGTACCACTCCCGTACACGATCGTTACCTTCCCTGCGTATCACAGCTGGCGCATTCTCCCTGTGGAGCCTTCCGTGGTGATACCACCGTAGAATACCGCATGTGGTGTCACAATAATTGACTGCAGGACCGTCGGCTCTATGACAAGCACCGTTGAGGTAGTACTCGATGCTACCCCGTCCTATCCAAGCAGGTTCATTGACGCGATTAAGGCGACCTCCATAGCACCAGGCGGACACTCCCCTACTATCAACAAGAGCTGGCCCGTCTTCCCGATGGAGTCTGTGAAAATGACTTTCAGATAGAAAGATAAAGGTCTTGCTTTGCGGTTCACACCTTCACTTTAGTATCATTACAGTATGGCTTTCACATGTCACTGCGGTGTTCACCTTACAGGGGTGATACCCTTGTTTCAGCATCTGAGGCGGTGCGTCAAGCGCCGCCTCTTTCTGATCATCTATTGTGATAAATGGTGAGTGCGCAGTGCTCCCAGCTCTCTCCCCCAACAATAGAGCTCTATGACACTGTGCTTTCTGCTGTTTCTTTCGTGTTTACAGTGGAGAAAGGCTGGTGGGCGCTTCAGCTGTGGCCTCACACCTCGCGGATGCGGCTCACCTGAGCCGTTACTGGAAGGGCCGGCAGGTCGGACTGCTTTTGCAGTCCGACTATCAGGACACTGATACTGTGCTTTCTGCTGTTTCTTTCGTTTTTACAGTGGAGAAAGGCTGGCGGGGGGCCCAGCCGTGACCGCACACCTGGCAGATGCGGCCCATCTAAACCGATACTGGAAGGACCGGCAGGTCGGACTGCTTCTGCAGTCCAAATACCAAGACGCTGTGAAAGGTCTTGCTTTGCGGTTCACACCTTCACTTCCGTATCATTAAGTTAAAATGGCATTCACGTGTCATTGTGGGGCTAAGCTGACAGGGGTAATACATACCCCTCTTCCAGCACTTGAGGCGGTCCATCAAGCGTCGCCTCTTGGTTATTTTATATTGTGATACTTGGTAAGAGTGCAGTGCTCACAGCTCTCTCCCCCAACAATAGAGCTCTATGACATTGTGCTTTCTGCGGCTTCTTTCTTGTTTACAGTGGAGAAAGGCTGGTGTGGGTTCAAGCCCTTGTCATCCATTTGATGGATGTGCCAACTATTCAGCCACTGCTGGGTAAGGGATACCAGTTGTCCATCGACAACTGGTACAGCAGTAATGAACTGGCACGCTACCTTACAAACAACAACACCGTCGTCTGCGGCACGATTTGGAAGAACCGTCAGGGACTGCCGAGGCGTGTCGTGAACCTGAAGCTGGGCTAAGGGAGAGTTTGCCCATCGAAGCCATGCAGGGATGATGTTCGTGTAGCTGGAAGACACTAAGTCAGTCCACTTCCTGAATATGCATGGGCCAGGTAACCGACTGCGAGAAGCGTCCCATTCGGAAGTTGACGTGTGTGAACGACTACAATCTGCATCTGGGAGGAGTGGATCGGAATGATGGCATGATCTCTTTGTATACGGCCACTCGCAAGTCATGTAAGTGGTACAAAAAAGTGGCAACGCACATTCTGGAGCAAGGTATGAACAATGCCTATCTCATTTACACATTTCGTTCTTATAAAAGCCCGGGTGACCGCGATTGGCCCATATTTTGTAGTCTTTTTGATGCCGAGTCGCCTGGTTTTGGTCCGAAAAGGCTGCGTTGTAGCGTTCGGTCCTTATTCCCAATCGAACATGGCGTACACCAGTCACCTGGTCACCGTGCCTGCAGGCTACAACTTACAGCATGTTTGGGCGAGTTTCTGTCACTCGAGTTGAACCTTTGAGTTGAACCTATATGGTTGTGCAGTGAAAACACCTAACTAAGGACCACCTACCACTAAAGACCACCTACCACTAAAGACCGCTTTCTCTGGCACCATGGGGTGGTCGTTAGTCACAGGTTTTACTGTATGCGCTGACACTTGAAAATGCGGTCACCTGCGAAATGCGAAAACTAACACGCGTGCCCCCATAGTACTGTGTTTAGGTAAGATATATTCATTACACTGACGGTATTCCAACTCCTTAATTACCAGATTTTGTATGCCTCCATCTATTTCCTTAGCCTATCCTCGATTAACTGCTTCCTCTACATAAAGTTGTCATTTCATTCTTCTTGCAGGAGATCCCCTCGACAGGCCCAAAGCCTTTGGGAAATCCTTAAATATAATAAAATACAAATACAAAGTGTGTTGCACTGATGTCAGCCTGGCAAATGCGGACATACTGGCTGGTGCACCAGGGTTCATGCACTATGTGCCATGTGTCATACTATCTTACAGGAGTGTACACTAGTATGTGGCAACCTCAGTCCTGGATGGGATCATGCTCATGTACATAAAACACCTACTGGAGACGTGTACAGTCAGACCTCGCTTAACCGCACACATCCCTTTTCCACAAAAAACACACATCCCTTTTCCACAAAAAACACATATCCCTTTTCCACAAAAAAACATCCGGATAGGCTGGGGAACCGGATAATCGGACACACACACACACACACACTGTATGTATGCATGACATATGCTGTAAATCGGTAACCAACGATTTTCTGCCGAATGACGAGGGATCCGGATAACAGAGGACCGGATAAGCGAGGTCTGACTGTACTGTATTATGATGGTTGCATCCATTGCAACGAACAAAATGACATACATACTGTATGATGCTGGGTGCAAGTTGCTGAGAATTGAGGACATCTGTAAATTGAGGACATTTGACCTTAGTCCCTTGAGTATCCGCAATCGTGAGGTTCGCCTGGAACAGAGATGCACTTACATTGTGGGTTCAAACTGTGAATTGGACAAGGGTTCGTCGCTTTATCACGAAATTCCCTATATCATGCGAGTTCGTTAGAAGTGTAGTCGAATGTAGTAAGGAAGCGAGAGACACACCCGCAAAACGGCCATCCCTATTCTCGGGAAAGTATTATTTTTCTCTCACTTCACCCCGAGTCTACAAGGAAAGAAGGGTAAAGGTATAGTTTAGGGTCCCAAATTATTTTAGTGGGTCAGCATGCTCTACAGAGCCCCAGGCATGCACATTACACACACGAGACATGCATAGTACAAACAGGGCATGCGCAATGCACTCGAGGTCAACAAGGTCAATGCACTCGAGCCAGTCGAGGTTAACACGACAGCAGCTAGAGTTAAATGGAAACTCACCAAGTTGTGGTTGAGCTCTGAATGCTCCCAATTATTATGACCTTGTTGACCTCGACTGTCTGGTGCATGCCTTGTTTGCACTGCGCATGCTCTGTTTGTACTATGCATGTCTCGTGTGTGTAATGTGCATGCCTGGGGCTCTGCATGCTGGCCCACTAAAATAATTTGGGACCCTAAACGATACCTTTACCGAAAGAAGTAGTTATGCTCGATAAAATCCGATCCAGAGTGCATTTTTGCGCCCTCCACTAGCACACCCTTGACGCCCTGAAAGTAGCACGAATGCGGCTGGAATTTGCATATGTGCAAGTACAAATGAAATGCAATGTGATCGGAACCAGTCCAGGGCACCGCCTTTGCACTCCGGGTCGGATTTCACGGAGCTCAACTGTATGATGAACTCACTGCTCAACCAACAGAGAATTGCTCACCAACCTCAAGTACGAAACGTATACCGAATCCTCTTACCTGATGCGTCTTCCCAGAACGGCCATTCCCAGAGCACACGCTGAGCAGCGCTGATGGATGTCGTTGCAGACGATTCCCCGCTTCTTGTCGCCATCTGATGGTCCTTCTCAGCACCTTGCCAAAACTTACTTCTGGCTCGGCAATCAGCTCTGCTCTGCGAAGTGTAACGCGGAGAACATGTTGCTCAAACCACCGGCCATCGAACCTGCAATTGAGAAGACCATACAGAACACACGGCACCGACGACATTAGTCGACCTCCCTTTGGGAAAGCCGCAGACAAGCGTTCACACCAAACTACACAATGCCATGTACTTCGAAGTAGTAGACAAGTCACTGAACGGCCTAGGGCTGTGATGCAAGCCAGCACAAATCGCACAATGAAAACGATCGCTTGATGACAGAGAGAATGAAGCATGTCAGCATAGCTCACCTCGCGATGTGTGCAGTTTCCGTGTCCGACACCCGGCTGAAGTCACGGAGAAAAGAGACACAAGCGCAGCCACATGTACGACAAAGATACACCCGCGCAGCCGCATGTACGACACAGAGCTACAAGCGCGACCACATGTACAACAATTAGGAATCTGCCTTTCTAGCTCTTCGCCATCCAAACTATTATTTATTTGTGCTGTTTCTTGCAGCACTCGCTTTGACCTTTTTGCATATGTCAGCGTGTGCACTGATGACATCATGCATTATTTTCGGTCACGTGTTTCGCTTCGCGCTTGCAGCTTGTCATTCAAAATGCAGGAAGTTGAAACTGCGCTCGCACTCGTCAGATTTCTTTGCTTGCTGTTTTCTTTGCCATTCGAGCGTGGGGACGCTACGGTGTTATCCTCCTTGGCTCTGCGCCCGGTACGGGGCCGGGTATGTGCGTCCCCAGCTCTCCGTTCTTGGTTCTTTTTTCTCCTTTGATTTTCATGCTTCAATGGAGTTTTGGTAGTTGTTTGTTCGAAGACATGTGTTCACTACATCAGAGTTCTAGCAATAGATTATAATACAGTCATCACCGAAGAGTCCAAACATTATTTATTCCCGTAGCTATGCAGAAGACGTTACTTCAGTAACGTCTGGCGCTAGCCAGGGTCCACACAGCTTTAATTTGGTATTTGTTTGTTTGTGTCACGCCTGGCGCTATCCGTATCTGACGGCAAAAAAGCATAGGATGTTATAAATTTTTCAATTCTCCTATTTTTTTAGGCATATCCTGGGATTCGAACCCGCACTATCGTCCTACATGCATTCCCCCATTCACTTCGCATTCATACTGCTTCACGTTATTATCTTGCGTTTGAAAGCCCTATTTGAATATTGCGGGCAGCTAGACGGTGTCGTATTACCCTCGATCGTACCTGTCCCGTACCTATCCCCTACCGTACCGTGCCATCAAAGACGGCTGGCCACAATGCATATTCAAATAGGGCTTTCAAATGCAAGATCACAATGTGAAACAACTTGGAAGAATTAGTATGTATGCGAAGTGTATCGGGGGATGCATGCAGGGCGCGCGATAGTGCGGGTTCGAATCCCAGGTTATGTCTTAAAAAAAGGATTTTTTTTAAAGAATTTATATCATCCCTATGCTTTTTTTTGTCTAGGTCATCAAGGCAAAAAAGCAGAGCGTAGGGCCCTGAGCTTCCAAGCTCTCTCGTTCGTCGTTTCCTTCGGGTGAGTGGTGTCCAAGGTTGGTGCTGTTCTGGGAAAGATCCCTACAAAGATAGGGTATAAACAGGCGGAGCAGCCTGCCAGCCGGGGCCCTCTCCGAATCTGTTGCTTGCAAGTTCCTTCATTGATGCACAGTTTCGCGGGGTTCCCGGCTGGTGTCAATCCTCCTCGCCAACTCGTCACTTGCCCAACGGTCTCGTCTGTGCCTGCTTTGTTGTATTTTCGCCTATCTATGTTGTTCATATTTCATTTTCTTTCGTCTTCCTGTCTGTCTTCTCGTTTTTTTGTTTTTTCATGTCTCCCATCCTCAGGAGAGGATGTATTTATTTTGGTGCGGCCATATGTTGTCCGTGATCTCTCGAGGTCCGTCCCCATTTTGGCATATGCATTCTGCATGGTGCTGTGTCCGTGCGGGCGGTATGCGAACAGTGAGCGGACTGCGCAGGTTGCACCGCAGAGCGCATGCGCGCTTTATTAATGCTGCACGCATTTCCTTCCTTGATGCCTTCTTCTTGAGACTCTCGTTGAGCAACCTCCATTATTATCAGTCCTCTGTGTGTGGTATGTGAGAGCAACCGGAAGGGCGTATCGTCCGGGCAGATAACTACCCCGACGACAAGAGTGTGTTTTTACTCACGATTATTTCAGTACCTAACGGTACTTAACACGCTCCATACTGGACGTTGAAAAAAGTCTCTGTAAAATTTTCCTTTCGAAAATGCATTTTTACTGGTCATCTTAACCCTTTATGTACCAGCCATCTAATGTATGTAAGGGGCTATCGCAGCCAAAGAAGCAACCATGGTATGAGATCTAGACGACTTTTGTATATGCAAGTTGTGTTTTCCTGACTCCATATGTATCACTACACCCAGGGATGCATGGATATTGGTACAGCATGCAGTAGTATATGAAAGCCATAGGTGGAATACCAAAGATACGCGCCAATTGTGCATATTTCTGACCAACCAGGGTATCACAAAAAAATAGACTGAGAATTAGCTTGTGCTCATGTACTGGGAACATAGGGACAAAACAACCTCATAAGCGTTGTCTCAGTGCATGAAGAGCAACAACATACCAGGGATATGGTCATATTGTCACACATTTGAGGTAAAACAATTGGTTCAAAATTGCAAATTTTGAATTCTTGTGTCAGATTCGAAATCTTTATTTTTCTTCATCTACTCACATCCAGCGTAAGGTAAGTGAAAGAGAAGACAAGAAGCAGTCGCTGGCTGGTGAATTACGCCTGCCTTGACGATTTTAGGCCATCGCTGCCCTCCCTCTCGCTCCTCTTTTGAGAGCGAATACTGCGATGGGATCAGCGATACAAATTTTCAATTTCGAGTCGCATTCCGCGATGATATCGCCACAGCCGATCTCTCCAATCGTCCACCACGTCTAGAAGACGTCGACATGACCTAGAACAAGCTACATCTTCGCTACAAGCAGAGAAACTGAGCGAGAACACGATCGAAACAGCGACAATTATTTGCGCTGAAAAGCATACTTTTGAACGCGTTCGTTCTCCATACTTTCAAATGGCAACCTACCCATATCATACATCAACATTTTCAGTGGGATCTCAGCTGTCGAGCGCAAAAAACCGCGGCTCGATCGGAGCTACGGCGGCGGGGAACGGCGCGCTTGATTGGAGTGCAGCGAACCGTACCATATGGTACGGTTCGAGATGGGGCTGGTACACAAAGGGTTAACAGTCTCACTGATATCCACGCTAGCTTTCATCCTTAGTAGAACATAATTTTCCATTCGTGTATACACAACAGAGTAGAGCAGGCATAGTGGGATGGTCTAAGACCATGATTGAGAAACAGAGGGTACCAGGTTCAAGTCCTGCTTGGAAGCGGAAGGAATTTTTCCAGCCGTGCTGCGACCCACAGTTAATTGGGAACTCGTGGCCTGGCACGAGGGTAACATGGATGTAGCTAATGGGATTTCGGTCTTTGACCATTTGGTGGTGGGTCTGATCTACTCACCTCCCAACGTTTAGGCGCTGCATCTGCGCCTTTGATCCTAGAGGGTGGTGGCGTTCCCACGGCGGATGAGGAAAACTCGGCTTCTAGCCGAGTCTCACGCGAACCGTGAAATTTATTTTTATACACAACAGAACCCCGGGCACCACCTCCCCAAAGGAATTCCCTGAAAACCGAGGAAATAAGCGAAGAATTGAACACGTTTGAACCAATTCATGGCTTATGAGATTCATTGGACATAGATCAGCCACCTACCCCCCCCCCACACCTACACAAACATACACAAAAACAGTCATTACACTTCCCTGGTCAAGTTTTGTGGCGAAACAGGTGCGTCCGACTTGACTTGTCTCTGCATGCATCTGAAACATTTTTCCCAGCGATGGGAGCATGAGGAGAACAGAAATATGTACGAGAAAAACAGAATCAGAAATAATGTCACATGTGAACAAGGTCTCTCTCCCCCACCCCCCCTGGTATGCCTAAGTGAGGCCCGTCGGAAACACTTCAGGAGTGGTCAGGGCGATACTGTTGAGGATGCTAGATTTGAAGCCTGTCCCCTGTTCCATCTCATTGCCACAACATAAAACATGTTTAAACTGAACTTATTTTAAAGAAAATGAAAAATGGAATGGACCACTTGCCATTTGTACAGATCCACGAAATCCCGTAGACCCGGAAGGGTGTTGAATGTGCAGGACCCTATTGTGTTTTCTGCTATTTCCACGAAGAAATTGGGCCTGAAGGCATTTCATACGAAAACCTTTTTCTGACAAAGATCTAGCTAGTCATTAGTTCTAACCAAAGTGAAGACGCTGGAAAAGCGATTGCTGGTCATTGAATTATGACGCGAAAATTGGTTAAATCCACATTCATAGCACACATTAAACACCCTTCCGGGTCTACGTGATTTCTTGGATCTGCACAAATGGCAAGTGGTCCATAGATGGTGAATAGCCAATTTATGTCTTTTTTCGTTGCTGCAACTAGCTTTCTGGGGGATCTGTTTCCAGTTTAGATATCAGTAAGGTGTCATAATTATATCCCATATCAAATTTTGAAAAATCAGTTTATCTCAATGACGTCATACCAATGACGTCATAAATTATTAGGGCTGAAACGATCATTCAATAACTCCTAACGATCAACCAATATCATTAACGATCGATATATTGGTTTTATCGGTTCATGTCGGCCCTACTCGTGTACCTCGAACACCAGATAAGGAAGAAATTCCACAATGCCTTTGCTACGTTAGAAACTTGCCGCATCACACTGTTGACATGTGACTGGTTTTCTCAACATGAACTAGAGTATTTCATGTTGTTTCCAGAGTGAAGAATCTTGTCATCACCCTCTGGTAACTGCTATCTCCGACCTCTCCCATAAATGAACCGAAAAGACAGGTATTGAGCCAATAATAAAAGTAGAAAGGAAAAGGACATATGGAAACGAGTTAAGAGTAGTGGAGAGTTACTCTTAACTCGTTTCCATAATTATGTCCTTTTCCTTTCTACCTTTAATAATAATACAGCACGCATATAGCTCATATGAATAATCAAATGAGGGTCATGCATCTGTCGACAACGTCGAGCCAGTGCGTTCTGTCTGAGGCAAGTTGCTCCGCTTCCAAAGCCACAAATCAATTTTATTGCGCTTGAAAGTACATGATTGCACCCGTATTCACTACCGGATGGAGTGCAAGGGCTAAATAATTGTTGCTGATAGGCATGCGTAAAAAATCATTAGCACTCGTTTACAACACTAAAGATTATCGATTGCACCCTTAACGATCGATATGCGAGTTATCGGTATATTCGTTTCAGCCCTATAAATTATAATGTCATCATGATGTCATCGAATTTAGTCTAAACTTCCAGATGCTATAACTCCAGAACGGTTGCTCAGATCAACCTCGGACTTTCGCCATTGGAATCAGTGGATTTTTCCCTAAAAGTTCTGAAATTTTGATTTTAGTGTGAACTTCCCCTTTAACCCTTTTAGCGGCAATGACGTATAAATACGTCATTGAGAATGACGCCCGTCCACTTATGACGTATATATAGGTCATGAAAACACTACATCGCGAGCTGTCCAATACTTCACCCGTGGACTAGATGTAGAGTGCCAAAGTGGATGGCTGTCACCCGCATGTGGGTGTGAGTAATCTACAGGTCGAACTTTGCCCGTAGGCCGCGTGAACGCAGCCCAGGGAGTCCTTGAGAACAATGCAATATTCAAATTTTGACCATTCCAACTTATCGACATTTTTGTCGGGTCGTGTCGTCGCTTCACAGAGGAAGAGGCCATCGATCAGGACCCCTACCTGGAGGATGAAGACGATGATGACTGGTTCGTGCCTGGCGACGACTTGCAAGCGCCTGATGTTGACGTTGAGGACGGCGCTGGAGTTGGCAATGTCGCCACTGCAGCGCCTGCTTCAGACGAGGAGATGGATAACAGAGAGCTGCACACAGACCAGCTGTGGAGGCAAGGGCGGCAGGCGACAATGGACGCGAGGGTAAGATGTTCTGTTTAAATTCGTTCGATTGTAGAATTTATCAGCAATGGTATTTTCATGTCATTCTGGAGTAAGCCTGTCGGGGGTGATACCCCTTTTTCAGCACTTGAGGCGGTGCATCAAGCGTCGTCTCTTCATGATCGTCTACTGCAAGACCTGGTAAGTGTACAGTGCTTGCAGCTCTCTCTCCTCCAACAATAGAGCTCTATGACAGTGTGCTTTCTGTGGTTTCTTTCGTGCTTACAGTGGAGAAGGGCTGGTGGGAGTTCAGGCCCTTACCACCCATTTGATGGATGCGGCCCACCTGGGCAAATATTGGAAGGGCCGGCAAGTCGGACTGCTTCTGTACTCCGACTACCAGGACACCGTGGAGCGTATCAGTATCCTGATGATGATGATGATGTGTGAAGGTCTGGGTCTGACGTCTTCAGGATGCGTCATTTATTTCAAAATTATTTGTAAGTACTTGTAACAGACGTGGTGTAGTAACTGTGTGTGTAGTGTAGTAGCAGTGTGTAGTGTTTTGTGATGGCCCTGTGCGATAGCAGTCGTAATGTGTTTTGTGATGGCCCTGTGCGATAGCAGTCGTAATGTGTTTTGTGATGGCCCTGTGCGATAGCAGTCGTAATGTGTTGGACTACTGAAGTACATTGCATCAAGGGGTATGTGTGGGGTGCTTCGACGCATTATCGTGCTTCCTAAACCCTAGATATGTGTACCACTCCCGTACACGATCGTTACCTTCCCTGCGTATCACAGCTGGCGCATTCTCCCTGTGGAGCCTTCCGTGGTGATACCACCGTAGAATACCGCATGTGGTGTCACAATAATTGACTGCAGGACCGTCGGCTCTATGACAAGCACCGTTGAGGTAGTACTCGATGCTACCCCGTCCTATCCAAGCAGGTTCATTGACGCGATGAAGGCGACCTCCATAGCACCAGGCGGACACTCCCCTGCTATCAACAAGAGCTGGCCCGTCTTCCCGATGGAGTCTGTGAAAATGACTTTCAGATAGAAAGATAAAGGTCTTGCTTTGCGGTTCACACCTTCACTTCAGTATCATTACAGTATGGCTTTCACATGTCACTGCGGTGTTCACCTTACAGGGGTAATACCCTTGTTTCAGCATCTGAGGCGGTGCGTCAAGCGCCGCCTCTTTCTGATCATCTATTGTGATAAATGGTAAGTGCGCAGTGCTCCCAGCTCTCTCCCCCAACAATAGAGCTCTACGACACTCTGCTTTCTGCTGCTTCTTTCGTGTTTACAGTGGAGAAAGGCTGGTGGGTGCTTCAGCTGTGGTCTCACACCTCACGGGTGCGGCTCACCTGAGTCGTTATTGGAAGGGCCGGCAGGTCGGACTGCTTTTGCAGTCCGACTATCAGGACGCTGTGACCCGTATTAGTACCCTGTAAGTGACTTCCACTTGTCACTGTGGCATTAAGCTTACAGGGGTTATACCCCTGTTCCAACACCTGAGGCGGTGCATCAAGCGCTGCCTCTTCCTTATTGTGTATTGCGATACCTGGTAAGTGTGCAGTGCTCACAGCTCTCTCCCCCAACAATAGAGCTCTATGACACTGTGCTTTCTGCGGTTTCTTTCGTTTTTACAGTGGAGAAAGGCTGGTGGGGGCCCCAGCCGTGACCGTACACCTGGCAGATGCGGCCCACCTGAACCGTTACTGGAAGGACCGGCAGGTCGGACTGCTTCTGTAGTACGACTACCAGGACGCTGTGAAAGGTCTTGCTTTGCGGTTCACACCTTCACTTCCGTATCATTAGGTTAAAATGGCATTCGCGTGTCATTGTGGGACTAAACTGACAGGAGTAATACCCCTATTCCAGCACTTGAGGCGGTGCATCAAGCGTCGCCTCTTGGTTATTTTATATTGTGATAATTGGTAAGAGTGCAGTGCTCACAGCTCCCTCCCCCAACAATAGAGCTCTATGACACTGTGCTTTCTGCGGTTTCTTTCTTGTTTACAATGGAGAAAAGGCTGGTGGGGGTTCAAGCCCTTGTCATCCATTTGATGGATGTGGCGCACCTAACCAACTATTGGAAGGATCGGCAGGTGGCCAAATATTGGAAGGGCCGACTATTCAGCCACTGCTGGGTAAGGGATACCAGTTGTCCATCGACAACTGGTACAGCAGTATTGAACTGGCGCGCTACCTTACAAACAACAACACCGCCGTCTGCGGCATGATTCGGAAGAACCGTCAGGGACTGCCGAAGCGTGTCGTGAACCTGAAGCTGGGCTAAGGGAGAGTTTGCCCATCGAAGCCATGCAGGGATGATGTTCGTGTAGCTGGAAGACAGTAAGTCAGTCCACTTTCTGAATATGCATGGGCCAAGTAACCGACCGCGAGAAGCGTCCCATTCGGAAGTTGACGTGTGTGAACGCAAGCAGGATCTTAATAAAAAAGCTAACATTGAATCCCTTCTTTACCACAGGCAGTTTTTAAGCTTAGTTACCATGCACAAATTTATTTTCAAATATTAACGTTGCCTAGCTTCATTCCATTTCAATATCACGCAGAGTGCGAGACGCCCTAACAAAATTATTCTCCCTAAAGCAAAGACCACATCAAAATCGTTGTTTCTCTTCCAAACCTCCCTCTTATGGAACTGCCTCCCACCAAGACTAACTGCAGAACCGTCCATTATTGTTTTCAAGAATGAGCTTCGTAAACTCACTTGCAAACATAGTGCTTCGCTCTCCGGTATGCCTACGCCATGTACATACCCCCCCCCCCCCCCCGTGTGCTCCCCAACGCATTCACGCTGCACAACTTTTCACTACTTTCACTTTAGCTCATACATCATGTACATGTACATCCTTCAAAGCGGTGAACCCCTTGATAGGCGACAAGCCTCTGGGTCATCCTAATAAAGATATTATTATTATTATTATTATTATTATTATTATTATTATAGTACTGTGTTCAGGTAAGATATTATTCATTACACTTACGGTATCCCAACTCCTTAATTACCAGATTTTGTATGCCTCGATCTATTTCCTTAGCCTATCCTCGGATAATGCTTTCTGGTGCACGACACAATGTACATGATCACGATCGTTCCCGAGGCACTATTCGAAACGGACCATGAGGCAGGAGGTAAGATGCATTATATTTCTTGCATGCTCTGCTCAGAACATTCAAAAACAGATCTGCAACAGCAAGGAATGACCGTTGTCCATGCGGCATGCCATCAAGCCGATTCAAGGTCGCTTGGAGTTGACCAGAACACGCGGCCTACACTGGTTGCATATGGGGGTATGTGGCGCACCCACATGGCAGATTTCTTACGTCATGAACAAAGTGATTTGACCCTACTCGCCCTAGTCTGTGTGCTGGATGTTGAGGGAAAGTCCCGGCTGGAAGGCCTAAAATACGACATGCGTGCTCTTGAGCTGGACATCAAGATGCACTTGATCCAATCTAGATCAACGGGTGATCCATGTAAGTGCAGGTGCGCTTGATCAAGGTGACTTGGAACAACTGCTGAACCGTGATCTACGAGACCTGGTATTCTTGTGTCACGAAGCACGTGATTTCATCATTCCTCTTGCAGTAAAATCCAAAAACTACACGCAAAAATTCAGTCACTTTTGCGTCAACTGTTGCACTGAAAAATGTTGGTGGCGCAAGGAGAAGCTTGTCGTTTGGAGTGACAAGTGATCACCGCTGCTTTTCCTTGCTAGAGTCAACAATACACTTTGTTCTGCAGCGTTTGGAGTGGTGGTGGAGTAGAAATTGCTGACTAGACGTTGCGGAGGGGCGAGCTTTCCTGCGCAGGTATGAGTTTGGACGTATTTCAGAATGGTCGAGTGGAAAAATTCAAAATTGTTTATTTCAAGAAAACCCAAAAAGGATGATGGGGGACATGTCCGCAGAGCTAGAAGAGGTGTTCTACTATCTGCCGGTGTATAGTGTTTGCTAATTGAGGACGTAGCTCGCAGTTTTATCAGCGCTTGTAATTTGGCTATTTTCAAGACGATCATTTGTGGCGTCAAGGGATGGTTGCCCTCGTGTTCTGGGATGCTGGCGTGGCTAAGTGGTGCTGCCCCAAGAACTCTTCTAAGGTGAGGTAATGTTGACTTGATGGAGTTTTGTTCGTAGCTTGTTCTTGTACGCTGTGCCGTAGCTCGTTTGTAGACCCATACATCGTGCCAATATTGGGCCAATATTGAGGGGTATTTCAATTTCATGGTTCCCTTCAAAAGATTTTGTGCGGGCTTTGGATTGTCGATCTGCACCCCAAAGCAAACCTACCTGCAAAATTTGAGCGAAATCTGAGAGATCGACTTGCACATATGTTCTGGTTTTCTCAGACATGCTCTCTTAAATATGAGCCGTCAGATGCGAAAACCGACCTTATGGGAAACACTGCACAGTGCAGAAAAATGCACTTGAAAGTTGGCGAGTTTACGCACTGGTGCGCATGGACAACCAAGCTACAAACCTTCGTATTTCAGTCAAATATCGGTCTTTCGGGACAATCCAAGTATGTAAATCGAAGAGAAAACTCCAAGGAATCCACTGCAGCAAGCCCGATCGCGGCACGATGCTGCGTTCCCCAGCTGCGAAGCCTGCAAGATACGTCACGGCACTTTGCACTTCTACGTGCAAATCAAACGATCCAGACCCGGGGTTTCCCCCTTTTCAAGCGACCGACGATCTCGGCAACAGGCTCAGACGTCTTGGAAGCTCTCAGTGTATCTTCACGAAAAAAATTGGGCGTCCTGGGATAATGGAGATGGAAATGGCGAGCGATTTTCGTGTGACGGCGCAAGTCCAGCGCTGAAGCGTTGTCTGCAGCTTGTTGCGCTGGTGCTGTGCTTTATTTGCTATCGGATTTGGGCCCAACGGGTTGCTCGTCGCCAGAGCTTTCCAGAAAGCCCAAGTTTGTGGAAATCGGTCAAAGGAAACAGGAAATATTCTACAAAGTAGGTGAAACAATTGTTGGTATTGCACCCAAAATTGAGATGCAATTTGAAACGGTCTCCTATTGTAGAGGCTATAACTTTACTTCCCTTGGTCCAAATCAACTCTAGTTTTTTGCATACGACTCCTGATGCTCCTGGCTTTCAGATAGTATCACTAACACAAATATGATTTTTTTCCCATAAGGTCTGTTTTCGCATCTGACGGCTCATATAATAAAATACAAATACAAAGTGTGTTGCACTGATGTCAGCCTGGCAAATGCGGACATACTGGCTGGTGCACCAGGGTTCATGCACTATGTGCCATGTGTCATACTATCTTACAGGAGTGTACACTAGTATGTGGCAACCTCAGTCCTGGATGGGATCATGCTCATGTACATAAAGCACCTACTCGAGACATGTACAGTCAGACCTCGCTTAACCGCACACATCCCTTTTCCACAAAAAACACACATCCGGATAGGCAAGGGAACCGGATAATCGGACACACACACACACACACTGTATGTATGCATGACATATGCTGTAAATCGGTAACCAACGATTTTCTGCCGAATGACGAGGGATCCGGATAACAGAGGACCGGATAAGCGAGGTCTGACTGTGCTGTATTATGATGATTGCATCCATTGCAACGAACAAAATGACATCCATATTGTATGATGCTGGGTGCAAGTTGCTGAGAATTGAGGACATCTGTAAATTCAGGACATTTGACCTTAGTCCCTTGAGTATCCTCAATCGTGAGGTTCGCCTGGAACAGAGATGCACTTACATTGTGGGTTCAAACTGTGAATTGGACAAGGGTTCGTCGCTTTATCACGAAATTCCCTATATCATGCGAGTTCGTTAGAAGTGTAGTCGAATGTAGTAAGGAAGCGAGAGACACACCCGCAAAACGGCCATCCCTATTCTCGGAAAAGTATTATTTTTCTCTCACTTCACCCCGAGTCTACAAGGAAAGAAGGGTAAAGGTATAGTTTAGGGTCCCAAATTATTTTAGTGGGCCAGCATGCTCTACAGAGCCCCAGGCATGCACATTACACACACAAGACATGCATAGTACAAACAGGGCATGCGCAATGCACTCGAGGTCAACAAGGTCAATGCACTCGAGCCAGTCGAGGTTAACACGACAGCAGCTAGAGTTAAATGGAAACTCACCAAGTTGTGGTTGAGCTCTGCATGCTCCCAATTATTATGACCTTGTCGACCTCGACTGTCTGGTGCATGCCTTGTTTGCACTGCGCATGCCCTGTTTGTACTATGCATGTCTCGTGTGTGTAATGTGCATGCCTGGGGCTCTGTAGAGCATGCTGGCCCACTAAAATAATTTGGGACCCTAAACTATACCTTTACCGAAAGAAGTAGTTGTGCTCGATAAAATCCGATCCAGAGTGCATTTTTGCGCCCTCCACTAGCACACCCTTGACGCCCTGAAAGTAGCACGAATGCGGCTGGAATTTGCATATGTGCAAGTACAAATGAAATGCAATGTGATCGGAACCAGTCCAGGGCACCGCCTTTGCACTCCGGGTCGGATTTCACGGAGCTCAACTGTATGATGAACTCACTGCTCAACCAACAGAGAATTGCTCACCAACCTCAAGTACGAAACGTATACCGAATCCTCTTACCTGATGCGTCTTCCCAGAACGGCCATTCCCAGAGCTGACGCTGAGCAGCGCTGATGGATGTCGTTGCAGACGATTGCCCGCTTCTTGTCGCCATCTGATGGTCCTTCTCAGCACCTTGCCAAAACTTACTTCTGGCTCGGCAATCAGCTCTGCTCTGCGAAGTGTAACGCGGAGAACATGTTGCTCAAATCACCGGCCATCGAACCTGCAATTGAGAAGACCATACAGAACACACGGCACCGACGACATTAGTTGACCTCCCTTTGGGAAAGCCGCACACAAGCGTTCACACCAAACTACACAATGTCATGTACTTCGAAGTAGTAGACAAGTCACTGAACGGCCTAGAGCTGTGATGCAAGCCAGCACAAAGCGCACAATGAAAACGATCGCTTGATGACAGAGAGAATGAAGCATGTCAGCATAGCTCACCTCGCGATGTGTGCAGTTTCCGTGTCCGACACCCGGCTGAAGTCACGGAGAAATAGCCGGCGATTACTGCTTTCTTGCGCAACATATTGCCAAAATGGCTACACAAGCTACTGCTGAAAAGGACGAAAGTTCACATGATGGTATCGAGTATTGCAATCAAGTCCGTCTTTATCGCAACTTGGAGCTCCCCGGATCAACTGCTTGAAATAATTTACTGGATCTACTCATCACTACCGGTCATGGGCAGGGGCAACGAAGAACTACTGGCGGTAAGGAGACAAGGGGTTCTCTGGAGATTCAACAATACACTCTTCGTTTCGTCAGTGCCCTACGCGGTCTGGAAACTCACTGTAACCTGGAATCTTTTGTCACTTCGATGTAGGGACTCGTCAAGAACAGACTGAGCACACTGCCTGGACAGGAAAAAGGGTTAAGGACAAAACTGACCGTCTACAAACGGGAGCAGAGTAAAGTGCTTCCACCTTCTCTGACCAAGACCGAAAAACTGCTCGTGCAAACTCTTCCGATGAGGAGTATGCGCAGCAGCTGCTGCTATGGAGTTCGAGGCTACTGTCCTGAGCCGAGTAGAGAGTGTATCCGGCCAGGAAGGCGCGAAACCGGTAACCATGACGATCACGCAGCTGCTGTTGCGCCGGCGCCGGCGCGGCGCGGCGCAACCCGTACACGTAGATCTACATGTATGTACAAAGGACGAAACAGTTCTGTCCGCAGATTGCGTACCGGTATGTACATAAGTAGCAGACTACAATTGTAGCGTCGCCACCAGGGAATCGTACTCAAACTAAGTTTTGAGTACGACTCCCTGGTCGCCACTAATGCCACTAGTACTCGTACTAGTATTATCAAGAGTAGATAAACAAGAGTGTGCAACTCGCGGATGGGTTGGCCCACGGCGGAAATTTCTGTTGACGTAATCTTTTCGACGACGCACGAGCTGCGAGTCTTTCGGAAAGTTTTCCCTCGTGCTCTTGGCCGGCTTTACACTACAAGGTCGGTGCCCAGCACGTGCTCTCACACTGCTCTGCGGCGAAATGCGCGTTCTTCTGAAAAAAGGTGACGTCAACAAAAATTCCGCCGTGGGCGGGAGTATCTGCAGATTGTGCAGGAGAGATCCGGAGTTGCACACTCTTGTTTATGTACTCTTGGTATTATCCTACAGCATGCACTATGCAGCTGCATGCATCAGAGTTCACTGACCGGTCATGACCGGTCATGACCTCTGATGTGACCACTGTAGTCTGTAGGCTTTCCCAAAGTCGGCCGGTTTTTCCCCTATTCGGTTGTTCGCTGGGCTCAAAAATACATGTACATGTACATCAGATCATTTGGCTGCAAAATTAGCTACATGTAATTGTTCGAAAATCGGCTGCAAAATTGGAATTTATGGAAAATCGGCTAAAAAATTGTTGGCATACGGGTATTGGCTTCAAAATTGGTGAAATATTGGAAGATTTTGTAGATTCTCGGCGATTCTATAATAATTATAGCAATAAAAACTGCTTTATGGCAGTTTTCTAAAAAAGGTTATTGTGTTCTATAGATCTAGTCCATGTACTCCGTCTAAAAAGTATGAAATTAACGAAATGTGATACTGATAGCCGAAAATTAAAATTTCACACAAAACCACACAATAATCACACACAGGATGAAAAGCGAGAAGACCTTTTCCCCTCGTGGTCCTCTTTCCTATTCATGGATGTTGGCGCAGTACTCGTACCAGTCACCCGTGAAGTGTCAGACCAAGATGGACTCTTGGTCGGACTAAACAAGTGTTGAAAGCAGTATTTTTTTAAAACTAAGATCCTCAAGTGTTGCGATTATTATTATTATTATTTTATATATTTTACTAGGGTGTTTCCCACAGACCTATGGTCTTCTTACGGGAGCCCATTATTGTGAGGTTTTGTGTGAAATTTTAATTTTCGGCTATCACATTTTTATTTATTTATTTATTCAACATCTCCTGGCCCGTCCGAAGACTGCCAATAAACATGAGAGGTCAGGTGATAGCCAACCACGGCAAGCTAAAAGGGAGAAAAAAAAGATGCTGTCAGAGAGGGAAAGGAGATAGGGAGAGAAAAAGAAAGGGAGGCACATTAGTAATACATGGGATCACTTCGGATGAGACAGTGTGGAAAGCTGGACTTTGAATTTCCTGATATCCTGGCATGTCTTAATGCTAGTAGGCAGGTTAGACCAAAGGGAGTATGCTGAGAAGAAAGGGGATTTCAAAAACAGGGAGGAACTAGCTCGGGGCAGTGATAAGACATTGCGTGTTGGTCTAGTGGTAACAAACCAGTTGTACTTGGCAATATGTTTCGGGACTTGGGCTAGGAAGATTTTTTGCACAAGGATACAAAGATGCTGCTGATGTCGGGCAAGAAGAGGGTGCGTGGAAGCAAGTTTATAAAGACAAAGGGAGGCAAATGTTTGGTCTTTTCGAAACAGAATTTTCAGAAGCAAGCGTTGATGTACTTCCAGTCTGTGGAGTAAAGTCTGAGACAACCCGCACCAAGCTATATCGCAATAGTCAAATATAGGCAAAATGTACGACTTAAAGAACAATTTTCTGCAGTTATCATTCAAGTGTTGGCAGTGGGGTTGTAGCATACCTAAGGACGCACTCGCACGCTTGCACACAGACTGGACTTGTGGAGACCAGGAGAGTTGGCGGTCGAGAATAACGCCCAGGTGCTTGTGCTCGTTAACAACTTTAATAGGTGTACTATTTAGACCAGGAAAATACAGAAGCTGAGTGGGGGGCGAGGGAGAGAAGAACATGGCCTCGGTTTTGGCGAGGTTAGGCTTCAGTTTCCAGGTTTCCATCCATGTTACTGTAGCGTTGACCCCGGACTGCATGGAGGCCGTGAGGTTGTCTGCCGAGCTGTCGGAGCACATCAGAGCAGTGTCGTCAGCAAAAAGACTTACATTTGGTACAAGGGCTGGCAAGTCATTAACGTACAGTAGAAATAGGAGCGGCCCAAGTATGGACCCCTGGGGTACCCCAGACACGACTAGTAATGGGTCTGATAGGGAGGTAGATACTCTGACAGTCTGGTGGCGGCAGGAAAGATAGGATGAGAGCCATTGCAGGGCTGGACCATGTACCAAGAAGATGGACTCTAGCTTTGCAAGCAGACCACGATGCCAGACGGCGTCGAAAGCTTTCGCTAGGTCAAAGAACACGATGCCAACATGCCGCCTGAGGTTCCGCTGGGTGTAGATGTCTTGTACTAGACGTGTTAGTTGGAAAGTTGTGGAGTCTCCACGGCAGAAACCGGATTGAGATGGTGAAAGCGCTGGGGTGACATGGCAGTACAGAGACTCAAAGAAAATACGTTCACAGACCTTTGACACAGCGGGAAGGAGAGAGATTGGTCTGTAGTTGCCAGCTTGAGAGCGTTGGCCTTTCTTATAGATCGGGACGATAACAGCAGATTTCCAGACGGACGGAAATACTCCTGTACGATATGACATGTTAAAGAGCAGGCACAAGGGATAGGACAGAGATGGCGCAAGCCATTTGAGAACCTCATTGGGTATGCCATCTTCGCCAGGGGACTTACAATTCTTCAGGAGTTTGAGGTGCTTACAGACGGTAGCAGTCGTGGTAACGACGCGTGTGAGTGGTGCGCTAAGTTCAGGGGCTGGGGACAGCGATGGAATGTCCCAATTCGGATCCTCCGGAATGCCGGATGAAACAAACTGCTTGTTCAGTGTGTCTGCAATCGCCTTCACATCGTGCTGGCGGTTGCCATTGGAGTCCGTCAGGTACTGGATTGGCGCGCGGGAGGTCCCGCGGCACTGGTTGCGAATGAATTGGTGGAGTGATGGGCGATCGGGGGAGGAGAGTGTTGCAGAAAGAGAGTTTAGAAAGGAGCGGTGTGAGGTACGAGAAAGGTGCTTGACGAAGTTGCGTTGAACTCGGTAAGCCTCCCGGTTAACCGGCGTTGGGAATTTCTTGTAGATGCTGAAAAGATCACGCTTGCGCTTCACTTCAGGTACGAGGGACCGTGTCACCCATGGGGGACTAGATGTCGAGGATGTTGGGTTGGAATGTTTCCGGTTGTTGTAGCCGATAGCAAAGTTAGAGAGGTGCTGTTGGAACCCTCGTTCAAGGACGGCTGCAAAGTGATCTACCGCGGCGTCAACAGTTGGAGAGCCTTCTGGTTGCAGAAACGACCAGTCGTGGCAGGAGAAATCAGCGTTCATAGAGTCCCAGCACTGAGAGGGAACTCGACGGAAGCGATATGGGAACGGTTTGCGAGAAGGAAGTGGCAGGTCTGGGTCCGAGGGCAATGAGACGGCGAACTGGCATGAAACCATGAGATGGTCCGAGGAGCCAAGAGCGCAAGCTGTGTGAACGTCCGTCGCCAGCAGGGGTTGGTTTGTGAAGACAAGGTCTAGACATGACTGTGTTCCGGAAGATGTTGTGTGCGTTGGACTCTGCACCAGCTGATCCAAACCGAAGCAGGTAAGGGTGCGAAAAAGTGCCGCCCCAGCAGGACACGTTAAATCCGATGGGCACCACCGTTTGTGCTTACTGTTGAAGTCCCCAGCCATTATGACATGGTACGATGACATGGGAACGGTTACCAAAGCACTAGCTAGCATATCACAGAAGTGGTCTATTTCCGTGGTTTTGACTGAGGGCGGACGGTAGGTACAGCAGACGAGGATGGGTGTCGGGGAGCCTAAGATTGGGTGAAGCTCAACCCATACGGATTCACAGGTCGGACGAGCAAGGTCGTCGCGAACTTGGACTCTTCCGAAGCGATTTTGCCGGACAAGAATCGCAACTCCACCATATCCTCTGGTTGCCGTACCGGATTTGTTATCATGAGGTGGTCGGTCGCGACGAAATGTGGTATAACCGGAGATGGTGAGCGCTATGCTTGGATTTAGCCATGTTTCATTTAGACAGATGACATCAGGTTTGTTGAAATCAGCAATGACAGACAGTTCGGCAGATTTGTTAACGATTGAGCGGCAATTTACGGAAAGCAAGGTCAGTTTACCCTGGCAAGGGGGGAAGTAGGGCCGAGCCAGTGGATTCAGCTGTGGTCGCGCCATCATGCTGAGCCTGAGGAGAGGACGTTGTTTGCCTGGTTGGCATTGCTGATTTCGTTAATTTCCTACTTTTTAGACGGGGTCCATGGACTAGAACACAATAACCTTTTTTAGAAAACTGCCATAAAGCAGTTTTTATTGCTATAAATTTTTTTGGGCTAAGTATGATTATTTATAATAGTTGTGTCACCAATGGAATTCATTTTAATATAGTGAATTCTTGAGTTTTTGGACTTTGTATTGAATTGCTGCTCCGTCTATTTGTTTTTCACATCTCCATTTCAATTTTCCTAAAAAAGATTGTGTCGAGTAGTAGTGGCGGACAGCTTTGTGCAGAAAAGGTGTAACTGACGGAGCCCTGAATCTCAGTAGGCATAATATCAGCTAGTACTGGCCGTGTGGAGCAAGTCGGTATTCACTATTGTGATGTGTGCGAGGAGAACTACTGACTAGTACAGGTTCTGTTTTATCACTCAAAACGGGTTTATTCAAACAATACGACACGGAAAGAAGGAAGAACACCAAAGATACAAGGGACGAAACTCGGCGATGAAATCAAAATGAAATTTTTAAATAGTCTCACCCAAAGAAACTCAAGGCAGACGTCACAAGGTTATGTAAAAGATTCAACTCAATCCCTAGACGAATGCTTTGAAAGATGTAAAGTGTGCAAGAATGATTCACGCTGAGACTTTGGCAGGTTCTGTTTTATCAGTACAGCCACTGGCACTGGACATACAGCCAGCACTAGCCCACGTTTCAAAATCCGTAGGCGTGTGATTGGAAGTGCGCTGAGTGCTACTAACTACTACTAGTACTACATGTATGCTCTAACTGTAAAACGTTTCTGGCAACTGAAATCCGACCTCCGAGCGGTGAGTTCACATTCTAGCGGTCTCTATGATTTTCATGGTTTTGTTCAAAAATTTGTTGGGCCTTTGCGACATGAGCGCACCGCTCAGGGGTCGGATTTCAGTTGCCAGCACTGTACAGCCAAGTCTAACTTGGCTCCAGCTGATCCCGACATCAGAACAGTGCGCCTGTGATCTGTCAGTTCAAGTAGCTGCAGTTCAGTTACCACTATTTTGGCACTGATGCTGTTCACTGGAGTACATTCGAGACATAGAAATCCTGGGAACATTGCTCATGATCCTGGGGCTAGAAAACTTCAGATTCAGAACTAAGGTAATGTTAGCAGACACACGAGATCCTGGCATAGAATGCAACAAACTTTACTGATTAACGCTGTTATTGTGCTGACTGTGAGAAAGCGTGCATAACGAGGCGGGTTTCGCATCAATCATCCTAGACGTCCAGCCATATAAGGTCTGGACTCTGGACAGGCCGTAGCACTCTAGTGACCAGCTGGCATGTGCTGTACACACCCAGAAAGACGCTGCTCAAGTATTACTATTAGTACATGTACGTGTACATGACATTTCTGCAGTTCTACACTAGCACTGCAGGGCTTGTAAGCAGTTGGTTGAAAATCAGTTTCTCTATGAACAGCCCCTAACAGTAACAGCTTAGTGCAAGGATCTGGTGACGGCAACAGTCGGCGATTTAGCGTGGCCAAAGGGCGAGGGGAAGTGTGGAAAGGCATGGCTTCACAACTATCCAACGATGCCGTGTCCACCACGACTGAACTTGTAGAGAAATCAGAAGCGGACGTTCAGTGGAATAGTAGGGCATCAGCTACCTTTGTCCCAATCAGTGCGCAGAATAGTGACAACAACCAGAAGCCACCTGCGCGTCCAGTAAGAAGGCGATCAGTCTCATTTACCTTGGTGCAACTCGACCCTGCAGGGGAGGTATGTGTTCTGCGCAAGCCCCAGCACTGCTGCAATGAGCCTCACACGTGCTCGAAGGACACCACAGGCACAGCCGACGTCGCCATGAAACAACCACCGCAAGCGAAAGCCATGGTTCGCAGTGATGGCAATTCAGAGACGTGCATGGAGACCAAGCAGAGGGACAATCCAGTGTGTTCAATCCTGGATTCTCCTCGAGGTGCTCCTTGTGCAGATACAGAAAAAGCTCCCAGCGGCCTCACGGATCATGCCTTAGTAGGGATTGAGAAGGCTCTGGCCGACGCCTTGGCAGCGGTCATGGCGGACAAGGAGCGCGCGCGTGTTCTCCATGAAAAACGATGTAGGGAGAGCCAGCGAGTGGCATGTCGCCACTCGACGCAGCTACTGCTACGCATGCTTAAAGAAGGGAGGCCAATGAGGGATGGTGATTCGTTCACTGTTCCCATGACGCCGGACAAAGAAACATGGTGGTTTGGTCCTCCCCTGGTGGACGACAACGTTGAGCTGACCCTGTTGTTCAAAGAGGACTGCATGCGTTTCGAGGGCAAGCAACGGTCTTTGTTCGTGGTGCAAAGAACCTTACAAGATGTCAAAGAATTTCAGTATGTGCAAGTGAAGGAACTTGGCCTGGCAGGCGGTGATGGCACGTTCTGCAGATATTGCATCTGTGAGGGATTGCTGGAAGACTCGCTCGGATTTCGGCTCGTTGTCAACTTCTCAGAGCGGGTAGAAGATCCCGCCGAGGATTTGTTGTTCGACTTCGAGAAAATTGGCCAGGAGCAGCCCAAAGCAGAGCCAAGACAACATTGGCTGACAATCACCTCCATGATGCTGGTGGCACCAGTCTTGTGTTTTCAGGCCAAGTCTGAAGGGCAGTATGAACAACATGAGCAAAACGAGCAACATGTCCAAAACGAACAAGAACCAGAGAACGAAGGGGATGCGAAGCCCTAATGGGAATGTAATTTGAACTAATTCCTTGTAGTAGTTGGCTGCGTGGTTCTGAGGGATGGAAAATCTGGCCGGACGGATTGGGCCATTGTTTAAACATCAGCTCCGGGATTTCCCTGCATTCCCCTCATCATCTTTTTCAATGTCTTGTGAACAGCTCTCAGGCTCCAAACATTCCGGTACTTTACGACTCTCCGTACACTTTGCCGTGCTGCAAATTAATATGAACTCACATTCCGCCCATGGCAGCTGTCAGTTGATATCAATATCTTTTTGGTCACCTGAATCCACAAAGTCACAGAGCACAATGCATCTTCTTTGTAACTGAGAGTAGTAAGTTTCATTCCCTGAGATAATCATCGGACAAAATAATGATCAGCTGATTATGATAGAGCAATTGAAGCCGGGATATGTCATTTGTTAGAGCCAAAACAGGTGCCCAGTGTCCTGGACATGGACTAAGATTTAGCAAAAAGACAATACAGTCATGGTCAGGCTGGTCCGACGGATGGGTAGGTAAATCGTGCATAACGTTGTAAATATACTGCGAACTAGTACGATGACCGGGCAGCTGAAGCGACATAACGTAATGTATTGGCGCGAGACATGTACATTTTGCATAGGGGTAAACGGAATAAAATATGGAAATTCACAGTTGGAGAATACTCAGTCTTATACCAATCGCCGTTGGTCTGATAGCAATCGACGTACATGTACAAGGAGACACAGGATTTTCGACTGGCAATTCGGTTGGAGTTGACGTGAACCAAGGTTGGTACAGATGGTGAACGTTGACTTGCAATCTCAGGCCAAAACAATCAGTCACAATCATGTTTACGAAACGTCTGGAGAAACAGCGCATTTTCAACGCACCTTAGCTACTAGAATAGTTGCTATGGGGTCAATCCTGGAAAAATGTTCCCGTACTGTGAGTAACAACTAGACGACTCTAGACTAAAGAAATGTTTGACACTGTATAGAACCAGACGCTCTCGATAATTCACGTACAGGTAGTTATTGGAGGAACGTGACTTTAGTGTTCATGCCTCCTGGGTCTCGCTTTGGGCAATGTCTAGCTGTGAGCGGCTCAGGACGGTGACCTCTTCTTCATTTTCGGACCCTGTATACCCATCCGGCAGCCTGCTGCCAATGTATCTCGACGACGACCGGGTCACGGTGGTGGTGCTAGAGCTGGTACGGCACGTGGCGACTGGAGCTGGCTTGGCGGATACAACCATAGGATTTATGATTGGAGATGGCACCACGGTCTGTAATTGCTGGCTCTGCTTAATTGAAAACAGGGTTAGCTGGACTCCGGCGCCGCATGCCCACACAAAACCAGTACAGGTGGAGATGGCAAACCCAATGCTTTGAAGCACCTGGGACCTTGTTATGGCGCCAGCTGTGAAGACCCCTATGCCCAAGGCAAAGAGTGGCAGGCCGATGTAGAGCAAGCGAGCTGCATGGTCTTTGTCTGCACAAGAAACAGGCATAGGAGTCAGAAGGCATTCGTATTACTCTCCCCATGTTCACCCTGCTCTTCCCCATATCCCCAGATGGACCGACATTATAAAGCAAGACCTGAAGAAGTCCAACAGCACGATCCCCGAAGCCTTTGTCTTAGCTGAAAACAAGCATGAATGGAACCATTTCACTCACAGATGCGTAGAGGTCAATTCTGAGTAATACATGTTTGCGTGCTGTTCTTCTTCTAATTATTCTACGTGTTCACTCCATGTACATGAAAAACTAAGGAATGAAACAAGCTTCATGCACAGCATCACCAGAATGATGCTGATAATGGTGACGGGTGGTTGCAGTTTTTTTTAGTGTTGCAACGAATACTGGAAAGTGGACAATGCATGGATGACGGTAGATCACGTTTTGTGATGCCATTGAGGAAACAGCATGTCAATTATGCACCCATGGACTCCTTTGTCGTGTCACTTTACCACATCAATATAATATTATAATTATATGATGCTTCTTTCGCAACACAATTGTGAACGCGGATGTGCCAATGTTCTGCTTTGGTTTACCTTTATTTTTGGTTCATCTCTCTTTATAAATGTAGTTATCATTGTTCGAGGGAACGAACTGAAATAATAAAATCCATCCAACGAACAAAGTACAGTAAAACCTGTGACTAACGACCACCCCTTGGGGCCAGAGAAAGCGGTCTTTAGTGGCAG
Organism: Sycon ciliatum; assembly: GCF_964019385.1. NCBI lineage: Eukaryota > Metazoa > Porifera > Calcarea > Leucosolenida > Sycettidae > Sycon > Sycon ciliatum. The sequence continues at coordinate 15,476,704 of NC_088651.1, read as the reverse complement.
GTGGTCCTTAGTTAGAGGTTTGCACAGCAGAACCATAATGAATGTGAGACCATCCGTGCCCGGCGACGTGGTCTTTAGTACCAGGTTGGTCGCTAACCGTTAGTCACCGTAGTTACAGATTTTACTGGCCATGTACTTATCATTGTTCGAGGGAACGAACTAAAATAATAAAACCCATCCAACGAACCAACTAAACTTATAGCTTCCGTACTTACTGGCCAAGAAGTCCAGCCTTCGCAAGAATCGATAGAAGGCGCCCATATTCCGCGTTTGCACCGCACCTGCAAAGATTAGAATTCTGAGTAGAAGTGGAAAACAAAGACAAAAGTAGTATGATGGCAATCGCTACCCCCGGGGCTTAGTCAGTAAGAGGCAGAGCACCACAGGAAAAACAAACAAACAAAATAATTAGAGTGCTTGGGGTCCTAGCCAATGGCTTTCAGTTGTTTTCTTTGGAGTTGTCCCGTTTGAAATCTTTAAAAGCGTATGTTTAGAAAGATATTCCAACGGGGAAGCAATTCTACCTCCGCCACTTGCGTTCTTTGGCCGACCACACATCAGCAGCATGACTTCAAGTTGTAGCTACTAAAAAGCAAGACAACCTTGCAACAGGGAAGATGATACTGCTATTGCATAGCTTCTCTCTTCTGTTACTAACTTAGTCTTGTTATTGGGAGCTGACGCTATAAAGAGATCAGTGGGTTTCCTTTTCACTTATATTGCAAGTTCCCAACGAATAACCGTGTATTACTGTGTTTTGACTCCTTGGGGTACACTTTATCAATACGATGTTGTTGTTTTTCTTTTGCTGGGTTGGTAAAACGGCTTCGTCGCCTTTTGGGTTGCTACGTCGATAAGTGTGCTCGCCAGAACCACCATCAACATCATCTCCATAGGCTGGGGCCTCTCCCTCGGGCTTAGGGAGCATACACGAGAATGTTTTTTTACTGCCCGAAACCAATAAAATGGAGGAAATACGATGATCACACAACAAAGACACCAGAAAAGGGCTCTTAGCTGTTAACAAGAGTTCCCGTATTTTAACAAACCCCGCCAACCACCAGCAGTCCGAGACACCTCACTCTGTATCTTATCTTGGAGCTGACCGATGTAACTCCCTCCCTGCCGCGATTCGCACCATATCCTTGCCTGCTGCAGTTCGCTCCGCATCTTCGCGTGGCTAGGGCACCCTGTAAGAAGACCATAGATCTGTGGGGACTGCCCTAGTAAAATATGAGTAAATAATAATAATAAATAATAACCTTTATCTCCTGCCAGTATGAGAACCACTGTGCATGTAATCACTTCGTTTTGGCGACGAGACCCGGGGAATTTGTTGTGAATTAATTAATTTATTTATCGGAAAGAAAAGGGACCAAGAAGGAATACATGTAAGTCTCGCTATAATGCTCACCTTCCACTCCTACGAGTATGTTCATACTAGTAACTTAGAACCTTCCAAGTTGGAAGGCTGTCGGAGTGCGCATCCAGGATGTGCTAGAGCTGATAGCCAGTTAGTTGTAGAACGTCAGTACCGTCGGTCAGTGTCAATGCAATGTTATCTCATGAGCTGATTGTTTAGTAACTGGTGGTGTTAGTGGACATTATAGCGTAACTTGTGGTTTCTTGGTCCTTTTTCTTTCCTGTGAAATATATCCTTGGCTCTTCATCCGAGTCAATTAATCAATGGAAGGGAAATAGAAGATTCTGCCCAGCTTAAACGACCTTTCTGGCATCAGAGCTTGTTCTCCGCGAGGTTTCTGCCATCAAATTGCATTTCGACTTTGCCAGAACAGTACCAGTGATGCAGCATGATTATAGACACGTTAACACGAATCTTACCTGTAAAGCCCCTGTCTGGTAATATAGACAGGTATTGCCAACTGTGCTGCTGTACAACTACGCGCTTTCTGGGGTCACCTTGCCTGGCTCCGCAGCGGACTTTGTTTTTTCCCCGCAGCTTGCACGACGGATGCAGCTCTCCAGGGGGCACAACGTTCGCAGCTCTTTAGGCAAACGAGGAAACTCCACTCTCCTGGGACGCACAACTGACACAATTCTTCTATGTGCACGAAGAACACGTTCCCTTAACTGGGGCGCGCAGATGACTAGCCTCCACTATCCAGAATCGTACCGGACTTAGCTCTTCTTGGGCCACACCGGATTCAGCTAGCTAACCTGGGAGGAATCCGCGATTGGGCTTTGGCTAGGCTCTCAGCGCACTCGGCCCTCCTAGTCGTAGTCCCAGTAGTAGTGTACAGTGGAAGACTCGTATGACGAGCGATACACACGGGAATGAGCTGTTGCGATCGCGAGCCTCACTCTATCATAGAACTCAATGGCGATGCTAAGTGTGAAACAGTAGCAAGTCAATGTGCCAGTGTGGACGCACGAGATTAGAGCATCGTGCTACATAGTCATTACATTTTGTTGATTCTCTCACCCCTGGTTGCTCCAGGTTCTAATGTTATGGTGCTGTAATACTAATAGTAATAATAGCGTCTGTGCTTTGAAGGGCCTAGGCTTAGGACTAGGTGATGGCCAATGTGTGCTCACGCCGGGCTAGTTACTGTATGTAATCCCCCCCCCCCCCCTCAATGCAGTAGGCGTGAGGCCATACGCACCATGTCAACACTACTACGTCATTGTCATTAGATTACAATATCAAGCTGGGGGTAAAGCTAAGCATTGGTCAGTAACGCTGTGGCCTCTCGCGCTTTGCGGCGGCGCGATAGAGTTCGTGAGCCTTGCACGCATGTCTGGTTGTTGAAGTGTACGTCACGTGCCAGGTGATCTGGCGTGTCTACTGCAGCCAGTACAGTCAAATCTGTTGTAAGCGACCGCCCCTTGGTGCAAGAAAAAGCGGTCGCTTACGGCAGATGGTCTCTTACGGCAGATGTAAGGTAAATCCGGCATACCAGGTATATGCTTCCATGTACTCAAATCGACGAGAATAATGTGATTTTTAATATCATTTTATTGGATATTCAACGACGACCATACCCGTATTACGCGTATGCGACACGGCAGTAGATCGACACTGCCTAGCGCCTGGACTTGAGAGCTACAGCACAGCCTGAGTACAGCCTACAGGCCAGGCGCCAGTCGATCGCACTTGCAAGACAGCGCATTTTCACACTTTGCAGTTTACAGCGGACTGGCAAGTACAGTTTCGCACCTGAACCTGGGTCGCGGTCGCTTACAGCAGATTTGAATGCAGCCACCGTGCATGAAATCGCGGTCGCTGGTCGCGCACAGCAGATGGTCGCTCTGGACAGATCGGTTTGTATGTGAAACCGTCGGTGCACGGAAAATCGGTCGCTAACGGTAGATGGTCGCCTACAGCAGAGGTCGCTAACGGCAGATTTGACTGTAGTACGTAATGTCGTTACTGGCACAGAGCTTACCGCCCCCATATCACATGGCCCATAGCATAGGCTGTCGCAGAACATGCACGTGTACTAGTAGTAGCCAGGCCTAGGCAATGTAGGCATCGCATCCTACATCATGTATGATGTAGACTCACCAGCCAGAAGTATCGCATTACATGTACATGACGTAGTGCACTCCTCCTGGCCACAACTTGATATCAATGATGTGCTAGAATACAGCTGGCTACAAGATCAAGAAATCACGGTCGGCCGTCAATAGTGTTCACACAGAGTGACAGAGCACCACGCATCTTTGTTGTTTCTACAGGTAGGGTGACTCACATGCACTTCTGCAGCAAAACTCCTCCAGGTCTTAGCTAGCTCAGTAGCTGTACTGTAGGCTGTAGCCTGGTGTGAACCTCTCTACTCTAGCTCTGTCAGCGGATACAGAAATAGTACTACTGTAGTAGAAATACATCAGTGACTGTGTCCTGTAGACGCTAGCGACGCTCGCCTTTTCCCAACTTTTGTTCCCTTATCTGGTAGTGGCTTTGATGAGAGCGTTATGCAGAGCTCACTGACTTGTCAGTTTGAGCACTCAGGCAAGGTACGTTCGGGCCTGGTTTGAATCCACAAAGGACGACCCATTTCACTGATTTCAGTCCGCAGATTGAGTAACCTTACAATTCAATTATTTTCGAAGAGACGAAAGCCCGGAACAGATAATCGCTTCGGGAATTGCATGTATAACTTTTTCTTTTAGACTCTAGACGCGTTCACTTGCATGGGAATGTCTGCCGCATCACTACTGTTTACTGATGTACCGGTACATGTACAGTTGCGCTCACTGAAATCCGACCCAAAGTGCAAAGCTGGCGCCCTGGACCAGTTCCGCTTACATCCTTGTATGTGTACGTGTGTACGGCCAGCCGCATTCGTTCCACTTCCAGGGCGTCCACGGACGTCGAGGGCGCCAGGTTTGCACGTTGGGTCGGATTTCAGTGAGCGCAAGTGTACATGTATGTATGCGGATCTGTACTCTGCCCTAGCAACGATACCCAGTAAATGAGGATATGCATGGAGAAGTACCAATAGTTGTTGCTCAGTTGGGGAACGCCTTGCCCTGGACTTGCTTGACATTTCTTTCTTTTTTCATTGAATTCAACGTACATTTATTTTGACCGTAGAAGAGGCTCCAAACCAAAGAACTTTACAGACGAACAGCATACGAATGTGCCTGTATCAGCATGGACACTATTAGTAGGGAACTACAAACCACCTGCGTGGAAGCTCATGCCTTTCCTACTCACATGATAAGTATTATTATTTTGCTGACACGACGAATGTGAAAACTTACGGGTGATTTGTCTAGTGCTGCTGGATGGACAGACAGTACCTAACATGTTGGCATTGGCCAATGGTGTGCAAACCCTGGTCAGCCAGGGCGAAACATATAGAAACATGTGCATAATTATAATGAGGATGAGTTGAACTTCCTAGCGCTACATGTAGGTCATGACAAGGTCTAATAAATATTACACCTCACAGATCCACAGCTCCAAACTGCATTAAAGCTCTTAGATCAATTACTGTCGCGATTATAGGGCATGTGATGCAGAGACCTCGATTTTTCTTTGAAATACTCAGTGTTGGAAAAGAAGAGTAAATTTGGCCATTGCGAACGTTTTGTGAGTGCTTGTCGTTTTACGATTTTCGAAGAATGGCGGAAATACCAAACTGTTGGATTGGACTGCGTCCTCAGACCCAGGCACGCTTCAAGGCGCCCTTCTACCGATGCATGGTTCGCTTCCAAGAGGCTTTCTGGCTCGCCCGTCTCGGCCCCAGTCACACTGATGACTCCAACATCTTGCTAGGCGAAACTAACGGTGGTGGAAAGTGGATATACTGGTGCAGAATAAAGTTCACGGACAAGGCGGCTATACATTGGGCGGATTTGGACGGCGACATGGACCAAGTCAAATGCGTACCACGTGACGGCATTCTTCACGAGCTGTCTCGCCTCTGCAAGCTGAAAATCGAGAACGCCGATGCTTGTCGGGAGGGAAACGAAATTCAGCTACGGTGCTCCGGCTTCGTGGTGATCGACGACAAAGACCAGCTATTTGGCTGCACGGTGTGCATCCAAGAGGACGACGCCGCTGAGGACAGCATGGTTCGTTGGAGAGTAGCCAAGGTGATGCTGAAGACATCGCGGCTACTACCAGTCAAGCAACGGCAGCCCGGTGCCCTTTCGTTGCTGGCGCAGAGACTGGGATTCTGACACTCCCTGCACGACGCACGCTTTAGACTAGATTTCCTGCTCAAGTGTCCGCCGTCGTCTGGTTACCGAGGTAGCATCCCACGAGTTATGGGAATCTTGACAACGTCATGATTACTTAAAAACCAAAGTTCTCTACGTGTGTGTGTTGGGTTTCGAAATTTTTATACTAATGATCATGGTGTATTCAGCAGCAAATTTAATGGTCACGTGACAGGCTAAAGTAATGAGACATTAGTATTGAATCCTGGAGCGGGGATAATATTGAAACAAACTACTGGTAACAGATATTCAACAGATTATGCCTTAGCATTAATAAAACAAATAGGAGCAATATGCTGGTATGACCCTCTCAGATATGCGTATAGGCGGGCGCACGCTCGTGTGTGTGTGTGTGGGGGGGGGGGGGGTGCTGGTGTTCGTATGGTAGCGCCTGCGCGTGTGTATGTTAAGGTTGCAGACTACCCAAAAACGTAGGCAGTAGTGGAACGTGAGTGGTAGTCTTTGCCGATTTTTGAGGGTATCCCGGATTTGGTGTGCAGCGCTGTGGAAATGGCTTGCTCTGGAGGTTCTAAGCACTGGATATTGTATCAAAGGCACGACCTCGTAGCACGTGCTTAACCTAAAAAATTCAAAAATTGACTTGGGTCTGTGGGAGTCTGTGAGAGAATGCCCACTTGTGCCGTCGTGACAGATTCCAGGGCCACGTTGAGGGGCCCTATTCCACCACCCATGGCTGCTTCTGGACATTTTTTAGGTTTGCATCCCGCGAACGGACAGAATGGGCAAGAAAATGTGAAAAAATTTGTAAATGCATTTTTTTGGCTCCTGGGTGGCTGGCTCGCAGCCTGGAAAGCCTGTCAGTGAAGCGCAAGAACTTTTAAATAATGTCCAGAGGGCCAGCATAGTGGCAGGAGTGTGTGGTGAAAGTTTCACTCACATCCATTGAGAGACACCAAAGTTACGGTCAATTGAATACCATATGAAATATTTGGGTAGTCTGCCACCTTATGATGTGCTAGTTGGGCTTGTGGGCCCATGTACCGTGCAGTTAAACACCAGCCCTGCTAGCGCCCAGCCTGTTACTACAGACCACTTCGTCAGGCACGGGACAGACACACATTCATATAATTATGGTTGTGCGGTGCAAACCTCTAACTAAGGACCACCTGCCACTAAAGACCGCTTCCTCTGACTAGGATATTGGCGGATAATGCTCGAAAAGGTGGCCGATTCTGCTCGAAAAGCAGTAAAATTGGCAGAACCATACAAATCTTATGGCGGGCAATTCCTCGAATTCTGTTCCATTTCTTTATCTACATACCAAACATGCATGAAACTTACAAGAAAAAGTACCGGATTCTGCCAACTGTTCTGCCGGCATTATCCGCAAAGGCCTACCTCTGACCCCAAGGGGTGGTCGCTAGTCAAGGGGTGGTCGCTAGTTACAAGTTTTACTATACTTCTTATGGCCAGAATTCTGGTGCTGTCGATCACACAATCTCCTAAACTAACCAACACTACAGTCCAGTGCATAAAGTACAGAGCTGCTCAACGAAGTCCCATCCCATGAATCGTTTTTGATCTGGCCCTGTGTGGAGCCCTCCACATGCGAACACTGACATGTGAGCAAGTGCGGGGCGCAGACGGGACTCGTACGATCGCATTTCGTGAGCAGAACTGTGAAAATTATCTCAATGGGGACCAGTGTAAATACAGTGATATCCTGGGACGGACGCCACCACCGCCAACACAACTACCACCACCACCACCACAACTACCACCACCACCACCACCACCACCACCACCACCACCACCCCCACCACCACCACCACCACCACCACCACCACCACTACCACTACCTTCACCACCACCACCTTCACCACCACCACCAGCACCACCAGCACCACCACCACCATCACCACCACCGCCGCCATCCCCACCAGCCCACCCGAATACGCCGACAGTGCAATGTGTTGCAAAGCAAAGAATGTTAGAAATAATTATATTGATACAAAGGTCCATAAGTGGATGGTGCTGTCCACATTTCCGTACAAAAATCTCCCAACAGGGTAATCCAATCCGCTACTATTACAGATTAATGGACTTGATGGATCTCGTCAGGAGAGATGTGGCAAGCGAAAATTACAGCGGTATACAAATCGAACAAAGGGTGGAACCAAAAGAGAACCCCCCAAAAAAATAAACCGAGCACAACGCAAAAATTGCCGAAGAACATCAGAACTCATTTACGAACGTGACTTGGGAGCAAAAGCTTAGCAAAGCATGTTCCATGCCACGACTAGGGGGCCATGTTTCGTTGGAAAGGCAGAAATCAATGTGTTCCAGCAAAGTGACAAACTTCAGGAAACTGACATCCATCTATCCCAAGGCCAGAGTCCCGTTCTGGTACGTGTATACTGAAGGTAGACGATCAAAAACAAAAAAAAACACAGGACAGGGAAGTCACATACATGTACACACATACACACATACACAAGCGCGCACGCCCACACACACACACACACACACACACACACACACACACACACACACACACACACACACACACACGCACGCATACCCAAACAAACACCCGCAAACGCTGTTTTATGACATAGTTATACCTACGCACCCCCAAAGCAACACAATATCATGGATTCTGATGCAAAAACTCTGTTACATTGCATCCGGCATAAGTTCTTATAAGCAGAACAGGTTGTTCTCTCTCTCTCTATCTCTATCTCTTTCTCTCTATCTTCCACATCCTTTCCCCGTGCTAGCTAGCACTTAGCACGTCTGTCACCTCAAAGGCCTGAGTCGCGCTTATCTGTGTTCATATTCGTTCCATTCATTCCGTACTCTCAACCGTCACTGATGAGACCTCAACAGTGGAAACATCACGGTATGGAGGAAATTAGTACCTACAACTTGGTGTCATGTTCCTGATCGGCCATGGAGCGCATGTGGACGTGACATTGCTGCATTGATAAACAGGTCTACAGCTATTGCTTTCAATATCTACTTCGAAGTACTTATCTATCCTACTGCCCAATGCTGTAGACAGCAAGCTGTTTTGGCGATAAAGTCCTTATCAGCACAGCTACAAGCTAAGTAGGCCGAGCTACAAGCCATGGTGCAAAGGAGGCACCACAGACATTAATTAAGATAGCTCGTTACTATCTATCCTACTACCGAAGGATGTACCCAGAGTGCTTGACAGTGCTCAACACCACAAAGGCAGAGCGTAATACACAACAGAACAACAAGGACAATCAAGGCTTGTTTGCTGCTACTTTAAGTTTCATGCTTACGCAATCATCAGGCAACAGTGTTGTTCTGTAGTGTATCTATCCTACTATTAATTTGATTTCCAAATATATCCCCAGGAGGTCTTACCATTTTCTGCGTTTGTCTCTCTGTTCCCTCTCCTTCTCTCCTCTTCTCGCTGTTCTCTCCCTCTCTCTTTCTCTCTCTCTGTGTCTGTCTGTCTGTCCCCCTCTCTCTCTCCCTCTCCCTGTCTGTCTGTCCCTCTCTCTCTCCCTCTCCCTCTCTCTCCCTCTCTCTCTCTTTCTTTCTCTCTGTTTCTCTGTCTCTCTCACTCTCTCTCTCTGTCTCTCCCTCTCTGTCTTTCTCTGTCTTTCTCACTCGCTGTCTCTCTCCGTGTCTCTCTCTCTGTCTCTCTCTCTCTCACTGTCTCTCTCTCTCCCTATCTTTCTCTGTCTCTCTCTGTTTCTCTCTCTCTGTCTCTCTGTCTGGCTCTCTCTTTCGCGTTCTGGTTCAACCATAATTTTTGCATTTCTTGGATCGTGAATAGGCTAGTAAAAAGGTCCATTAAAGAGGCTTCGATTGCCAGGTGATTGCCAGGGCATTGCGCCATCTGACGATTATCTTACCTTTGGCAGCACATATAAAGGCATTTAAAGTCCCCCGAGCTTCCCTGGTGATATGAGTCTGGAGATCGTATTCGTCATGGCGATTCCTGTTCTTCCTCTCCGTCCAAACATGCTGGATACCCGCAAGTTGAAGCTTGTTGAGTTCCTCCTGCAAGGAGTAGCCACCAAGATAAGTCACACCCAAATGTTATGTTAAGTTATTATTTTTTGATTTTACTACAGGCATTGTAGCCCTCTTGCTGTGGATCATTCAATGATGTAATAACTCCTGAGCTTACTTTCGCAACAACCATAACACCAAAACTGCGCTCTCCAGGCTACCTCCACGATGTGATAGTGTTGTGGGCATGTATTTTTCAACAATGTCACGCTATTACTAAGCTTCCGCAGTATCGTAGCAACTGAAGAATGCCTGTGATGCGACGTTGGTAGAAATCTGGACCCAAAACACGCAAATCCGTAGAAGCCGTAGACTCTAACCCAGACTCCAGGTCTCTACGTGATCTCTCTTCGTTTCACGTGTAGCTGAACCCCTATTATTCCGTTTAACGAAACCTCTCTAGTATTAATATATCTACATTCGCTGGGGTGATGTTTATATTGGAAACAGATGTATGTAGCAACTGAGAACCAACGTGTCTTTCGCTTTGCTGATGTTGTGCTGTGGCAACGTGTCGAGGTCGGCTTTAAAGCGCCGTTTTCGTGTTGTGGCTGATGAAAGATCTGTGTAGATTCAAATACTGCTGCTTACGTAGTATTTAGGTCCTCAGGGAATGGAAAAGGGGAAAGTATGAAGAAAACGGAACTGTCCTTACCAGCACCCCTTACCAGCACTCGAACCCGGGAACGTTCGCTTGAGACCAGTGGTGCTCTAATTACTAAGCTCGAACTAATCAGTGTTTTGGGGGAATTCGCCCCTCATCAGTTGAGCTTGAGTAGGCTGAGGAAAATGGTGCCTGAAGAGCACCACCTATGCCGTTATCTCCATTTACAAACATAACCAGGGATGGAAAGGTACAAAGAGGCTCCGTTTCCAAAAAAGGAATACAATTCTGCGACTGTCTTTCCGCCGATGCAAGGATTTATCCGAGAGTCTGTCATTTTCTTACATTTCCTGCTTAATCCGTACTCCGTCATTCTGATTTCCATCTCTAAAGTGGCTTAGTAGACGATGTAATCGCCCATGCACGGAAAGTATGTGGGCTCATAAAACCCGAGAGAATGCTTGAAGTTTTCGCAGGGATTGTGGTACGCATTACAAGCTTGCGGGCACTAGCTGACCAGCACAAGAGAACCTTCTGGCCCTCTTGCACTACTGTTGCAGTCCTTGCAGTTCTGTCCGCGGATTGAGTATTTCACTCCTGCTCTTGTATCAGTTGAACACTCTCATGTGGGGTAGTGCCCTTGCAGTTTGCGTAAGTTTATAGTTTATCTGTCCCTGATAAGCTTGCTGTCTTCGAGAAAGCTATTTTCTCGTTTCAGGATATTGATGTGTGACACGTATGGGACAGGTTCAAGCACAGGGATACAAAGGACAATAGTGATAAAGACACGGGGACAGGGTCACAGCCTTGCACAAGCTTGGCAGAAGGAAGCACAGCATTTCATTTTCTGCAGTAACTTGAGTCCTAAGGTTTTACTCATCATCAGACATTTAATTATTAGAACTGTAAGCTGTCTTGAATGGAGTCAGTGGTTTCACATCTATCACATGACTACACAGGACAGCCATGTTGGTTACAATTCCACTCTACTCCGGAATCTATCGGTCACGTGATGTCGGCCTTGTTGGTTCCACTGTCCACATGACATGATTACTTTCTGCACAAATTTAGTCACATGACCAAGCGGCGAGACTGCTCCATACTAGGGTATTTAGTATTTACTCACCTGAACAGTTGGGCAGGGAAGTGAGGTTTCCAGAGAGTGTACATGTTGGATTTGCATCTCCGTTGAGCACCAGCCCGAGTCCACATTTATATTGCACCCTTCCGGGATAGGATACAACTGGTGGCTCGACACCTGCGTAACGGACATTCGGCGCAATGCACGTGATAGCTGGGCAGTGCAATCAAAGATGTTGTAAAAGTTAACAGAGTATGAATAACTTGAACTTCTCAGTCGTTATCGTTTGGAAGTAGAGCAAAATGTCCCAGACAGAATACAGTGGCTCAGCACTGTCGAGATACGTATGACTAGGGTCCAGCGTATAATGCCGGCATTATATTCGGCATTTTAACACTATCCCAGCATCACAGCATTACCCCCACTTGATTGGCCCCGGCGCAATGCTGCAAAGCCTGTCTATCCGGCGCATGGTAGCTGCGTGTACCTACATTTACAAGCTACTGTGCTCCAATCCTACCAGCCCACTTCGTCAGCTCTTGCCTCCCTCTCAAGCCCGCCGACCAGCCCATGTTCGACCCACTCGTCTCTCTCTCGTCCGTCTCGACATGCATAACTACCAGTTTGAGACAGGGCTACCTGTCAATAGCCGGGAAAGTTGCCGTAGAGCTTTCCCCGCCTGTGCTGTCCCTGTATGGAATGCCCTGCCACCCGCCGTCCTCAGCCAGCCACCTGACCGGAAACGGCTGCAAAGTTTCAAAGTGTCTGTCTTCCGGCACCTCCGTGCCCAGCAATGGCACTGGGCCACTGACACTTTGTAAGATGTATGCACATCTGCATATTGCCATACGCCTCATGCCCTGCTTACTCTTTTCCTCTGGGTCTGAATGTGCACCCCTTACGCATTATATAATTATACTTTATTTAGTTCTCGCCCCCAACCCTCCCCGCTCGCTCTCTCTCTCTCTCTCTCTCTCTCTCTCTCTCTCTCTCTCTCTTTCTCTCTTTCTCTCTCTCTCTCTCATTTTTAAATACTTTTTTAGTTCTCTTATTTAGTTCTCTTGCTCCCCAACCCTCCCCGCTCTCTCTCTCTCTCTCTCTCTCTCTCTCTCTCTCTCTCTCTCTCTCTCTCTCTCTCTCTCTCTCTCTCTCTCTCTCTCACTCTCTCTCTCTCTCTCACTCTCTCACTCTCTCACTCTCTCACTCTCTCACTCTCTCACTCTCTCACTCTCACTCTCTCTCTCTCTCTCTCTCTCTCTCTCTCTCTCTCTCTCCCTCCCTCCCTCCCTCCCTCCCTCCCTACCTGGTCTGCCGTGTGGCCCCCAGTCAGACGGCACTCTAGTTTCTTTTACCCGAATCACAGCGGAGGACGTTAAGTTCCATCTCCGTGCTATGGACAGTCGCAAAGCAAGCGGTCCTGACGCGATCCCCCGCTCGTTTACAAACTTGTGCCTGATCAAATTGCACCAACGCTTGCCCCTCTCTTGTCTTTATCCCTCGAAACTGGAGAATTCCCAACGCCCTACAAGCTAGCACACGTCCGTCCGATCCACAAACGTGGGGACGCTTCCGACCCTCGCAACTACAGACCCATCTCCCTCCTTCCTCTCATGTCCAAACTTCTCGAGAGGTGTGCGCTAGAGCAGCTTACGCAATAAATGGATAGCGCCAGTCACATGGAATCCCTCCCTGCAGTTCAGTTTGCGTACCGCAAAAACCACTCCTGCGACGATCTTCTCGCTCTGGTGGCAAATGATTGGAGTCAAAGTCTAGACCAGAACGAGTATTTGGCTGCAGCTTTCCTCGACATGTCCAAAGCCTTCGACACTGTCAACCACAGTTTGCTCCTCCAAGAACTGTTCGAGATTGGTGTGGGAGGGGTTGCACTGCGTTGGTTCGCATCATACCTTACTGACCGGCAGCAGAGGTGCCTGTTATTCTGCCTCCAGAGGTGTACTTCAAGGATCTATCCTTGGACCTGTCTTGTTCAATCTTGCTGTCCGCAAACTGCCAGAGTGTGTTGCTAGTACCAAGGTCCGTCAGTTTGCTGACGACGTTTCTGTCTACAAATCCGGAAGGGATCCACAGAAGCTCACTGCAGACTTGGCCAGAGACGTTCTGTCAATCCGCAACTTCCGGCTTTTTAAACTCAACGCGGAAAAGGCACAGTTCATCATATTCCGCCCAAAGTCCAAGGCGGTCCCAGCTAATCTCCAATTGTCAATTGACAGCACTAGCATACCGCCTTCAGCCACGATCAAATATACCTTGGCCTCCCAGGGGCGTCACCGGACCCCTTCACAGGGGGGGGTGCACAGGAATTTTGCACGGGAAAACACGAAAAAGTTCGCTGATAGCAGGCCCGTTGCACCGACTTTGGAGGTGGGGTGGCCATGGGGTACGGGGACCCTCTCCGGAACAATTTCAAAAATTGAAGCCAATTGCAAGCATTTCCGGGCATTTGGTGCCGTTTCAGTGTAACTACAATGAAAGACTTTTTGATTCTGCAACAAGCCAAGAAGACGCTACGATCGGGGACAATAATTCTTCATTATCCTTCCCCGGGAAAAAATTTCAAAAACTGAAGGCAATTGAAAGCATTTTCAGGCATTTGGTGCCGTCTCAGTGTAACTAGTGTATAGTTATTAGCCTACGAGTCGTACTGGTCATGTACATGCACTCGCTACTCACGCGATCGCGGCAGCTAGCACAGTACAACTAGTTTTAGTGCATGCAGTTTATTACCATGATTACTAGTACGGTAGATTCTACCAGCACTACACTTTTCATAACCAGGAGTTCGCAAAAAACCAAGGTCGAATTTTTTAGGGGGGGGGGGGGGGTGCACGTGCCCCCCGTGCCCATCACACGGGTGTTGTTGTTGTTGTTGTTGTTGTTGTTGTTGTTTGGCTTTATTTAAAGTGGAGTTCCAAAACAGGCCTAAACCTAATGACAATGGTCCCACTGATAATAAGAGAAAAGAAAAATATATAATAATAAGCGGACAAACAGAACGGAGGGTGACGCCCCTGGCCTCCTGTTCGATGAGCATCTTACGTACCGAGATCACATCACGCTCCTGGAACGCAAGATAGGCGCTAAACTCGCTGTGTTCAGGAAAATCAAACACAATCTAACACCTGCTGCCAAACGAGTCTTCTACTGTTCCTTCATTCAGGCCCAACTTGAATACGGCTCTAATGCATTTGCGCACAGCCTCCAAGTCTCGCAAATGGACCGCATTACTCGTATCTCCAACCGTGCTGTTTGGATTGTCTTTGGCTACCCGAAGTACTACAGTGCTTCTCTTGTTCTAGCTAGGAACTATCTCGCTGCTCTCTCCCTTAGATATCAATTTCGCCTGTTTGTACTGGTGTTTCTAGGGGCTCCCGTAAGACGACCATAGGTCTGTGGGAAACACCCTAGTAAAATAAATAAAATAATAATAATAGTTTCGTAATAAGTATTCGCATGCAACGACGCAAATCCACACAATTCAGTAGACACTTCTTTTCTATCAAACGTTTTCTTTCCCTTCTCTTCAGGATAGTACAGGGAATGTTGGAAATTTGGAAAAACACATAACTATATAGAAAAATAGAGAAAAAGTCAACACTTCAACATAAGCGATAAAATGACTAAAGTGTGAAAAAAACTCGAAAACAAAAGCAGTCTACCTCGTTTCCTCTTGTTGATCGTTGTTGTCACTTCCAGTACCGACGTATTCAAATCTCCAGTACTTCGTCTCTTCACCTTGCTTCTGGTAACTCTTCCGGTGTCCGTGAGCTCCGGTGTCACTTTGGGCGGTTTTCGGGATGGTGTTCCTCGCTTCCTCACGCTAGTCTGAGATGGGTCAAGCTCCCCGCCCGTCGAGGCGGAGGCGCGCATGCGTACATCTACACTGGACGCAGACAAAGGCGTTCCAGTATCGGACTGCACAGCACATTTTGGAAGAGTTACCAGAAGCAAGGTGAAGAGACGAAGTACTGGAGATTTGAATACGTCGGTACTGGAAGTGACAACAACGATCAACAAGAGGAAACGAGGAAGACCGAGGAGTCAAACGAAAACGACCATGAATTCAAAGGACGTTGGAGATGTCAACAAGCCCAACGGAAGAGAACAACGGCAAACGTCGAAGGTGACAGAGCTAAATGATCGGACATCGTCCATCAAGCGTCATTTGTCGGGAAGTGCTAATTGTCGTGAGTTGTATAGTGATGATGTCTTTTCGGTTTTAACTCGTGGAAGGTCTAAGTTAAATCTTGCTGTGTTAGAAGCTCTGTATATTCGTAAACTAGATCCAGAACTATGTGTACAGAAGGAGAATGTGTTATCGTTGCAGTTGTTTGGTGTCACACGTCGTGAAAGTGTGACAAGTGCTTCTTGATGTGTTCAACGTGTTTGTCTACAACTTGCTGCTTTTGTTTTCGAGTTTTTTTCACACTTTAGTCATTTTATCGCTTATGTTGAAGTGTTGACTTTTTCTCTATTTTTCTATATAGTTATGTGTTTTTCCAAATTTCCAACATTCCCTGTACTATCCTGAAGAGAAGGGAAAGAAAACGTTTGACAGAAAAGAAGTGTCTCCTGAATTGTGTGGATTTGCGTCGTTGGATGCGAATACTTATTACTAAACTGTTTTCCCACCGCCTCCAAACTACTGTTTGAATAATAATAATAATTATTATTATTCGCATGCAACGACGCAAATCCACACAATTCAGTAGACACTTCTTTTCTATCAAACGTTTTCTTTCCCTTCTCTTCAGGATAGTACAGGGAATGTTGGAAATTTGGAAAAACACATAACTATATAGAAAAACTTAGAAGTTGCGACTTCGGCGGTAATAGTCATGAAGTTGATTGTTCCAACTAGGAACACACGCTTCTTGCCGAACTTGACACTTGACTGACTCACGACTGCCATCCGGAGCACACGAGGAGCACGTCGCACCTTCCACTCGGCAAACCTGCAAGAAAGCACCACTCCCTGCTCAATACACGGTGTTTCAGGGAATTCACCCCTCATCAGTTGAGCTTGAGTAGGCTGAGGAAGATTGTGCCTGAAAAGCACCACTTATATACTGCTCTCCAGGCCAAACCATCACCAGGGATACAAACTTACAGAGACGCTTTGTTTTCAGCGCGACAAACACCTCGTGAAGCTCCAGGTAGCAGCGTGAGTCAGAGTCGCTCATGGAGTTGTGATAAACAGACGTTGAGAGCCAGTATAGCTATTCGCAACGCTGTCACCTCCAACAACTAGTCGCACGTCCGCGTGAGGGACAACAATACGAACTTAGAAGTTGCGACTTCGGCGGTAATAGTCATGAAGTTGATTGTTCCAACTAGGAACACACGCTTCTTGCCGAACTTGACACTTGACTGACTCACGACTGCCATCCGGAGCACACGAGGAGCACGTCGCACCTTCCACTCGGCAAACCTGCAAGAAAAATAGAGAAATAGTCAACACTTCAACATAGGCGATAAAATGACTAAAGTGTTAAAAAATAAATTAAAAAACTCGAAAACAATAGCAGCAAGTTGTAGACAAACACGTTGAACACATCAAGAAGCACTTGTCACACTTTCACGACGTGTGACACCAAACAACTGCAACGATAACACATTCTCCTTCTGTACACATAGTTCTGGATCCAGTTTACGAATATACAGAGCTTCTAACACAGCAAGATGTAACTTAGACCTTCCACGAGTTAAAACCGAAAAGACATCATCACTATACAACTCACGACAATTAGCACTTCCCGACAAATGACGCTTGATGGACGATGTCCGATCATTTAGCTCTGTCACCTTCGACGTTTGCCGTTGTTCTCTTCCGTTGGGCTTGTTGACACCTCCAACGTCCTTTGAATTCATGGTCGTTTTCGTTTGACTCCTCGGTCTTCCTCGTTTCCTCTTGTTGATCGTTGTTGTCACTTCCAGTACCGACGTATTCAAATCTCCAGTACTTCGTCTCTTCACCTTGCTTCTGGTAACTCTTCCGGTGTCCGTGAGCTCCGGTGTCACATTGGGCGGTTTTCGGGATGGTCTTCCTCGCTTCCTCACGCTAGTCTGAGATGGGTCAAGCTCCCCGCCCGTCGAGGCGGAGGCGCACATGCGTACATCGACACTGGACGCAGACAAAGGCGCTCCAGTATCGGACTGCACAGCACATTTTGGAGGACGGCCACGACGAGGACGAGTACCACGACCGCAACAGGGACAAGACCTAACGGCACGTGTTGACGGATGCGTGCGCCCAGGTGCTGAAGAGTTCTACCTACGTACCGATTTTTACATTCTTGGCACTGAAAAAAATAGATAAGATTGCTTCTACTAAGGGTAGGTACAGTGCATTTCAAAACTATAGACGCGTAGAGTTTTTGAAATATTTCAAATTTGGCTGGAACTTTTTGAGAATAGTTTTCGGAATATTGCTCAGGATCGCTCCACAATTACTCTCATATAGTTTCTAAAGGATTGGATAACAGATGCCCAATTTGGAAAAATTTATGCACAAAGTGATCACAGATTTTATGTGGTATAGATGCTGGCATAACGGTTTTTGCCTAGGTACGCGTTTATAGTTTTAAAATGGACTGTAGAACGTCCTTCTTCACACTGAACGCACGCGTCGTTCCAAATGTTTTCCCACCGCCTCCAAACTACTGTTTGAATAATAATAATAATAACCCCAAAGCCTCAGTCAACAGGCTCTACATGAAGAGGGGAGATGGAGGCCGGGGCTTGGTCTCTTGTGAGGATATGCACGGCCGGAGCATGTGTGGCCTGGCCCGCTACATGAGTACCAGCCCAATAGACAGAATAAGCCTGCTTTATCAGTATCATCAACCAAAACCTACAACAAAAAGCCACTCAATAACTGCAAAGGCCGCTAAGTTCCTGTCGAGTTTGGATCTGCCAGCAGCTGGACCAGCTTTACCGAATAAGCATACCATTAAACAAGCGTGCGCTGAGCGAAAATCCAAAACACTTTCCACTATGCCGCTGCATGGGAGATATTGGAGCCGATTGGAGGAGAATCGCCTAGATAAGGAGCTTACCTTCATATGGTTGAAATCAAGGACACTGAAGGCATGATTATGGCAGCACAAGACCAATCCCTCAAAACGAAAAATTACCAACACGCCATAATGAAGTCAATTGCTCGAACAGATGCCAATTGCAGGCTTTGCAAGGGCAGCTTAAAAACAATTGACCACATTGTCAGTGCCTGCCCAGTTCTTGCTCGGACCAGTTACATTGAACGACATAACCGGATAGTAAAGTATGTGCACTTCGAAATGTGTAGAGCACGAGATCTACCTACTGGTGCTTCACGATTCGACCACCAGCTCAAGGCATTGGTCAAGAGTGATCGGTATCGCCTCTATTGGGAGTATTCGGTCCCAACAGACCTGAAACTATCAGCAAACAGGCCCGATCTGCTCCTTGTTGATGACAAGGAGCGCATCGCCTACATTATAGACATCAGCGTTCCTGGTGAGAACAACATCAATAAGAAAATGGCTGAAAAGCGCTCAAAATATTATGATTTGAAGCGGGAGATTTCGAGGATTTGGTCCCTCACCCAGGTTGACGTGGTCCCTGTGGTTGTCGGTGCCCTGGGAGGCTTGGTGGGGGATACTCCTCAATGCCATCGGACTGTGCAGGGATGAGACCTGGCTATTGTGCAACAGGAGGCTATACAAGGTTCGATTAAAATACTAAGAACTATCCTTAACATGTAGATGCACCTCTGCTGCGTTTGCATGTTCAATAGCTAAGAGACTTGAATAACGACTGATAAAGACTGATATTTCCTTTGTTACTACTCCCTTCATTGGTTGATGTATTTTGCCTGTCGCTGCAAATTCTTTATTATTGTTTTGATGCTGGAGTTCGGATTGAGTTTCTTTCCTTTCTTCCTCTTCCTTCAACTATTTCTTGTCCCTTTGGTTTTTAGGTTTTATTTATTTATTTAATAGCTATGAAAAGTATGAATGCCGCAGACATCACCACGCAACATGACAATTTGTTCAAGGTTTGGTTTTGTGTGTTTCCAAAATCGATTTTCACGTTCCGATCATCAGTGGAAATACGGAACTAAAGAGATCAAGGGAAAAACAAAGGTTAAAAATCCAAAGAAGTGTGACGCATAGTAGTAGTAGTAGATTTTATTATTTTACTAGGGGAGTCCCAACAGGCGTTGCCTTTTTACTGGGAACCCTAGGTGAATTTTTACCATGTTTACATACAGAGTAAGAGACGGGGCCTGACGGCAGTCAGTGGGAAGAGCATTCCATCTGTCTGCCGCCAGGAAAGAAATAGAACGCATGCCATATTGCGTAGAAACAGGCGGAAGAACTAATGCGCGCTGTGCCTGGCCGCGCGTGCGAGCCTGGTGTCCAGGCACAGCAGCCCTAAGCTGGAACAAGGATTGGAGAAGGGGACTAGCAAGATGTGGGGTCAAGCAGCGGTACACGAAAACATAGAGTTTAAGATTTGTGCGCTGTTCAAAAGAATAGAGATGATATTTGCGGAGAACAATTTCAGTAGACATCATACGGTCAAACCCAAAAACTTTCTTCATTGCTATGTGACTGACCGTCACGATTTTATTGAACAGGGTGGCGCTGAGACAATGCAGATAAGCGTTACTGGCATAGTCGAGAGTCGATTGCACAATGGATAAATAGAACGTCCTCTTCGCTTCAGGTGTTAGGTTTTTTCGGCCATGTCTGAAGGCGGCAATCTTGCCGAACACCGCACCGCAGACCTTCTCGACTTGCGGCTGGAAGGTGAGATGCTCGTCGATGAGTAGTCCGAGATACTTCACGGTGGCTGCAGGGGTGAGGGGCTTGCCTTTACAAACTAGGGGGATTGGTAGATGCGGCACAGGTTGGCGTGGGCGCCGAAGGACCAGGAACTGCGTCTTGTCAGGGTTCATGAGAAGTCCTTTGTCATCAAGGTAGAGCTCCAGAGCGCTAAGGTCATCCTGAAGCTTTCGCAGCATGACAGAGAGGTCCGTTCCAATGACGAAAAAGGCGATGTCATCGGCATAGAGCTGAGAAATACTGTTCCGAACAATCTGTGGAACCTTGCGGATGTAGACGCAAAAGAGGAGGGGGCCAAGGACGGACCCTTGCGGAACTCCCCTGGTGCAGGGCACAGTCCCACCACGCTCCCCATTGACCACGACTTGTTGACTTCTGGAGGACAGATAGTCCGCGAACCACTTCAGCACCGAGCCGCCTAGCCCTACGTCAGCCAGCTCGTTGACCAGTTGTTGATGCTGTACACGGTCGAAAGCCTTGCTCATATCTGCGAACAGTATCGCGCATCGCTGGCCATTGTCCAGTGCTCTTGTCCACCTGTCTATGGAAACAGCGAGGGCATCTTCGCAACTGTGCTTTGGACGGTACGCAAACTGCTCCAGCGGCAAGGCGGACAGCTCTGGGTGGTCACGGAAGAATTCAGTAATCTGCCGGTGGACAACCTTCTCCAATATCTTGGAGGCAACGGGCAGCAGAGATATTGGCCGGTAGTTGGTGGCTGCAAGTTTGTCCCCGGACTTGAAGAGTGGGCACACGTGTGCATGCTTGTAAGAGGCTGGAAAAACGCCAGAAAGTAGGGACTGATTGATTATGGATGTTAGTGAGGCCGTGATATTTGCTTTGCATGACTTTAAGATGCAGGAAGGAATGCCATCCGAACCCGCGGCCTTGTGGGAGTTTAGAGTAGTCAGTAGAGCCTCAACTGTTTCAGTGTTGACCAAGGTGAAGTCAGTCAGGGTGCTAGGTGCTGTCGGATCCCTGTCGGCTGGTATCTGCAACACTCCTGGCCTGGCTGGGTCGTGGACAACTGCCGCAAATGTTGCAGTGAGTGCTGGAAGTGGCGCTGCAGGGGTGGATTTCGTGGTGGCTCGACCAGAGAGCTTATTTAAGAGACACCACTGGCCTCTGGGGTCACGCTTCATGTTTCTGAACTGTTGCATTAGGAACTCCGACTTCAGGCGCCTGTTCAGAAGTGTCCCTTCCCTTCTCACTGCCCGGTACCGTTGCATTAGTTGTTGATCAGAGGGACGTGACCGAACCTTTCTGTGCAAATGCTTACGCTGCTGTAAAAGATATCGCAGGTGAGGAGTCAGCCAGGGTTGAGGTTTGGGTTTGCTGAAGGATGGTACGCAGATGCGACGGACGGGGCAAAGTTTGTCGTAAGTTGACGTGACGACGGCTGTTAGGCTGTTCGCCAAGATATTTACATCTGTTGCAAGGGGGAATGACGTCAGTTGTTCGTCCACGGTTCGGCATAGAGCGTCCCGGTCTATTTCTGTGGCGCTCGGCTTCCTGATATTGGTGTAGAGTGGACAGGTAGACATGGTTGGATATGTTAGGTGGGTTATAACTAGGTCGTGGTCGCTGATACCGTCCACAGGGTGCACTGCTGTCTGTGTAAGCTGGACTCCAGTGGAAACAAGTACCAAATCGATGCAGGTCTGCCCATGACGAGTGGGAGCAGTGACAACATTCCTGAGATCAAACTCGCAGCACATATTCCGGAGATGTTTGTAGTGTCCACTGCGAGGCTGCAGAACATCCGTGTTCAGGTCACCGAGGACAATAATGTTCGAAAACTGACGTAGAATGTTGTCGAGTTGAAGGCTGAAGAGTTCCCAGAACTCGACCTTTGCGTTGGGTGGACGGTACACGCTGCACACAACCAGCTCGTTGGATTTGGGTTTGGAAGACGGTATGCGAACACGTACAAATATGCACTCCACTCCCGGTATACATTGCGTTGGGGCAGGAGAGGAAACAAGAGACGCGTGCACATACATGCATACTCCTCCGCCATGTAGATCTCTGTCTTGTCGATACAATGTGTAGCCAGGAACGTGTAAAAGAGAATCGGGAATGCTGCTGTCCAGGTGTGTCTCGTTAATGGATAGAATGTGAATTTTATGATCGTGCAAGAGTTTGTGAATATCCTGAACCTTATTTCTGAGACTACAAATATTTATAAGAGCTAAAGTGACATTACGACAAGTATTAGTGTGAGCAATGATCCGGTGGCTTACCGACGAGGTGGTAGGATTTGAGGGACTCCCAGGACGATCCTATTGCGTGCCCGGATGTTCCAGTGCACCCCTGTCAGCAGAGCCTCGTTCCTGCAGGAGGTGTGTGATCTGCTGGGGGGTGTACGGTTTGTACGTTTCGTCGAGAATCTCGTCGTACGGCATTGAGCACTTCACGCCTCTACGTCGAAGCTCCTTGTAGCTCGTCACGTTGTTCTTCCTGGCTGTCTGTTGCTGTCGTGTCAGGTCATTGGCCATATATATGGGAGTTCCATCTTGTAGTTTGAGGTTGAATCGTGTACGGTATACGGCAGACTTGCTGGCTTGGCTTTTGAATTTGATCCGTACAGGACGGGGACCTCGAGACCGCTCAGTTCCAATCCGTTCTGCGTGCGCGACTTCATAGGAGTCTATCTTCAGGATCCGGATGCAGTCGTCAAATAGGCTGTCGTCCGCTTCCGGGATGCCGCGAACAATGGCGTTGTTGCAGCGCTGTTGACGGTCAACTTCTTCCTGCACCAAAGCAGCAAAGTTGACGACGTTGCACGTGCCAACAACCCCTTCCGGGGGCGGCATGTCCTTTTCACCGTTCGTACGGTACGCTGCCGTACCTGTACTCTCAAGACGAGTAAGGCGAGCCTCGAAGATGTCCAGCTTCTCCTTCAATGCCCGATTTTCGGCCATTACAGCATCGATCTTGGCCGAAAATTCCAATGACATGACATCGAAGCGCTCCGTAAGAGCACGTTGCTCCCGCAGGATGTCAGAGAGGAGACTCTGAACACTGTCCTCTCCCTTGGCATTGCTATCGGTCTCCAGGGACACTTGCGCGCGAATCACGTCAGGTGGTGTGCTGGCTTGCGTTTTTCGGCTTGTTGCTGACAGCTTGGATGGCGTGGACTCAAGGCTGGGACTGCGCCTCGCTGGAACCTTTGCGGCAGCCTTTGCGGCAGCACTTCTACAGGTTTGGGACATGACAGAACAGACGTGGAGTCAAAATCACGCCTGGTTCGCCAAAAATTCCGGAGCTTCAAAAAATGCAACCAGTCGGCATTTGGGTCTGCATGACGGGTAACTTGTGGTAAGTATTACAAAAAGTGAGAACTAAATTAAATTTTTGTAATACTTACCACAAGTTACCCGTCATGTGTCACACTTCTTTGGATTTTTAACCTGTGTTTTTCCCTTGATCTCTTTAGTTCCGTATTTCCACTGATGATCGGAACGTGAAAATCGATTTTGGAAACACACAAAACCAAACCTTGAACAAATTGTCATGTTGCGTGGTGATGTCTGCGGCATTCATACTTTTCATAGCTATTATTAAACTTCTATCTCCACGTAGATTATTTATTTATTTATTTTTGTTTTTGTTTTTTTCACTTTCTTTTTGCTGTCCCACCCATGGAAATATTTCCCGGTGGGTCTGGCTTAAGCGGGATTCACAGAAGCTTTTTTGTGATGCGACACGCGATGCGACAGGCGCGAAACCGGGAAAACCCCAAATCGCAGCCATGTCGCGGCCCACGCAACTGCCGCAACTGGGCCATCGCAGAAGTTGAGCTTGGCTCAACTTTTGCGATGCGATGCGATGCGACAAGCGATTTGGTGTACGATTTTGACCTTTTCTACAGCAAAGTTGTACAAAGGTGCAAGAGTTGCCTTTAAATTTTTACAAGTTGTGTCAAACCGCGCGAATATCATGGTGACGTACCCAAATCAGCAAAACTTTGTCGCATCGCTGACTTCTTCTGTGAATGGTATTTCGCGAGTTCGCATCGCACGCATCCATCGCAGATCGCGTCGCATCGCGTGTCGCATCGCAAAAAAGCTTCTGTGAATCCCGCTGTAGGGCCTGGTCAGACTGCGGCAAAATCGAAATAATCCTAGGATTATAATCCGAATCTCCATAGTAACTTGCCGCCAGAGCGGCAAAAGCGAGAGTTGACGCTCCAAAAAAAAAGCAAGAACGGACCACGCTTTTCCGCTCCAAACAGGATTTGACGCTGATACGCCATTGACGCTGATAATCACTGATTTTTTCATCTCGATATCGATCAGCTAATTGGCCACGGACAACAACAAAACTCATAAGGATGGTTGCAAGGATTGCACTGAAGGTGTTGGCGATCCCCAAGGTGAAGGAATTTGACGTCGTTCGTGGAGATTACCACTTGACGCTCGAAATGAAGTTTGAATTTTCACTCTCCCCACATGTGTAGTGTGATCGCGATTCAAATTCTGGACGCTGTTCTGTTTTCGTCAGGCAACCAAAATTTGCCGCAGTCTGACCAGGCCCTAAAGCGGGATTCACAGAAGCTTTTTTGCGATGCGACACGCGATGCGACAGACGCGAAACCGGGAAAACCCCAAATCGCAGCCATGTCGCACCCCACGCAACTGCCGCAACTGGGCCATCGCAGGCCATCGCAGAAGTTGAGCTTGGCTCAACTTTTGCGATGCGATGCGATGCGACAAGCGATTTGGTGTACGATTTTGACCTTTTCTACAGCAAAGTTGTACAAAGGTGCAAGAGTTGCCTATAATTTTTTACAAGTTGTGTCAAACCGCGCGAATATCATGGTGACGTACCCAAATCAGCAAAACTTTGTCGCATCGCTGACTTCTTCTGTGAATGGTATTTCGCGAGTTCGCATCGCACGCATCCATCGCAGATCGCGTCGCATCGCGTGTCGCAATGCAAAAAAGCTTCTGTGAATCCCGCTTTAAGCGGGATTCACAGAAGCTTTTTTGCGATGCGACACGCGATGCGACAGGCGCGAAACCGGGAAAACCCCAAATCGCAGCCATGTCGCACCCCACGCAACTGCCGCAACTGGGCCATCGCAGAAGTTGAGCTTGGCTCAACTTTTGCGATGCGATGCGATGCGACAAGCGATTTGGCGTACGATTTTGACCTTTTCTACAGCAAAGTTGTACAAAGGTGCAAGAGTTGCCTATAAATTTGTACAAGTTGTATCAAACCGCGCGAATATCATGGTGACGTAGCCAAATCAGCAAGATTTTGTCGCATCACTGACTTCTTCTGTGAATGGTATTTCGCGAGTTCGCATCGCACGCGTCCGTCGCAGATCGCGTCGCATCGCGTGTCGCATCGCAAAAAAGCTTCTGTGAATCCCGCTTTATCGCCTTCGAAAGAAGTGAATAAAGGAGAAATAATATTACTGTACCTGCTTGTGTTAAGTCTCATTCTCGCAGATTAGTTGTAAAATAGATTGTACATGCATCATTGTAGATTTGCTGTTCACAGTATTTCTCTCTTTTTTTTCTTTTTTTTCTTAGTCTCCCTTATTATTTTCTTATCATACAACAGCAGTACTCCCCATGGTCTTAAATGACCCGGGATGCTGCATAATACAAACACAAAACCAATAAAGCAACCCCCATAATAATAATAATAATAATAATAATAATTTGAAACTCGGATGTTGAGCCATAAATAACTGTAAAAGAGAAAAGGACATATGGATACGAGTTTTCGTTGCGCTTGCCTTCCCCTCTTTGGTCTTTCCATAACCTTGAACCTTCCAAGTTGGAAGGCTGTCGGTTAGCGCTACGGAGATGTGTTGAAGTTAGGTGTCAGGACGTCGAATGTCTCAGTACTCTGTCAGTTTTGTGCCTAGTTATTGCACTTTCTGACTGTATATAGTATCATGTTACAGTGATGGAGAGTTACTCTTAACTCGTATCCATATTTCCTTTTCTCTTTTACAATAATAATAATAATAATATTAAAGGGGAAGTTAAGGCAAAAATTAAAATTTCACCAGTTGTAGTCTTCGGGGTGCTGAGTCGAATGGTCTTGGTCCGAGAAAGCTGAGATGCTCCCTTCCTACTTGAATCCCAATCGAACTCGCGCACTTCCACTGAAACTGGGTGACTGCGCCCTACTAGATGGGGATTTGTATGCAAAATGTCACTAAAAGCGCCATTTCGTTCTTATAAAAGCACGGATGACCGCGATTGGCCCATATGTTGTAGTCGTTTGGACGCTGAGTCGACTGGTTTTGGTCCGAAAAGGCTGCGATGCAGCGTTCCTCCTATATTCCCAATCGAACATGGTTGAACAAGCGGTCACGTGCTCCTGCGTACACCAGTCACCTGGTCACCGTGCCTGCAGGGTACAACTTACTAGCCTGTTTGACCTTTTTTGGGTGCACTCCTGTCACTCGAGTTGAACCTTGGTGTGAAATTTGTCGCCTGCTGGCGTGGTGACCAGGTGATTTGGGCACCCAGGAGCACGTGACCGCTTGTTCAACCATGTTCGATTGGG
The DNA here is from genome assembly GCF_964019385.1 of Sycon ciliatum. Classification (NCBI taxonomy): domain Eukaryota; kingdom Metazoa; phylum Porifera; class Calcarea; order Leucosolenida; family Sycettidae; genus Sycon; species Sycon ciliatum. The sequence continues at coordinate 15,449,931 of NC_088651.1, read as the reverse complement.
AATAAAGGAAGAACGCTGCATCGCAGCCTTTTCGGACCAAAACCAGTCGACTCAGCGTCCAAAAGACTACAACATATGGACCAATCGCGGTCATCCGTGCTTTTATAAGAACGAAATGGCGCTTTTAGTGACATTTTTGCATACAAATCCCCATCTAGTAGGGCGCAGTCACCCAGTTTCGGTGGAAGTGCGCGAGTTCGATTGGGATTCAAGTAGGAAGGGAGCGTCTCAGCTTTCTCGGACCAAGACCATTCGACTCAGCACCCCGAAGACTACAACTGGTGAAATTTTAATTTTTGCCTTATTAACTTCCCCTTTAACTGGTTTGAGGGAAAGAGACAAACGGGAAAGGTCTGAAGAAAAAATTGACTGTCACCACCAGGACTCGAACCAGGGACCCTCGCTTGTAGCCAGCGATGCTCTAACCACTGAGCTATGGTGTAGTCCAGCAGAGGCCGTTCAACATTTTCTTCAGACTTCATAACTCACACTTCCTGTGAATCTACAACAAAATAATAATAATAATAATAATAATAAGTGTTTCGAGCCCTCCATAAGTTGTGCAGTCCACTACTCTCGACCTGCTTCCTCCCGGGGAATCGGGGATCCCTCGCACTGCCACTTCACAAACCTCAGCCCCTACTAGGCCTTGACGGATTATGCTAGCATAATTTTTCGCATAATTCCTACCAAAATCGAATAATCGCATAATTCGAGGCAAATTGCATACGAATCGCATAAATTGGAATAATCCGCCTGTTCGCATCAAATTCCATACAGTTGTACAATGTTCTACAAGTACAAGTACAAGTAGATGCACCAGGAAGTCGTAGGTTTGCGACTCCCTTGGTAACATGTCCAGTCCACACTACAATTAGTCTGTCCCCGGGAAAAATTGCAATTCCACGGCCGCGTTTTTTTCCGCGTTTTTTGCGATTTTTAAAAGAACGCGTTTTCCGCGATTTTCCCGCATTTTTTGAACTTTTTTGTTGCACTACACGTACGTACACACAGTGCACTGTTCGGTCAGCAACGTCTCATCGTGGCGGCTTTTTACTCAAATATGACGAGTGCTTACACCAGAGACTTGACTGATTGATTTCACTACATACTCACTGAAAATTGCCGCACATCAATATTATTCACCGCGTATTTACCGCATATTTACCGCAAATTCACCGCAAATTATGCCATATTATGCCGCGTTTTTCCCCGCGTTTTTTGCGATTTTTCCGCAATTTTCCCCGGGGACAGATCAGTGTAGGTCGTAGCTAGGTCGGACGGTGGGTTGACCCCGTTGAACTTTTGCTACTACATGTCCATGTACAGTACAACGCCCTCTACAAAAAATTCCCTGTTATTTTGCACAGAATCATCATAATATTAGTAGCATATGTGAGCATAATGCGGCATAATTATGATAACGTTTAGCATAAAAGTAGCATAATTCTGCAATTTTTTCAGCAATGCGAAAAGCATAATTTCACAAAAATATTAGCATAATCCGTCGAGGCCTAGCCCGTACACGCTCTCAATCCACTTTGTCACTTAGTCTTCCTTTAGTTTCTCGCCGCTATGGTTTATACTCGCTTAGCTTTCTTGGTTCTGATCGTTGGAATGCGCTTCCTGCTGATATTCGCACAATCTCCTTGCTCAGAATCTTCCGTTCATCTATTCAACAATTCGTAGGGTGCCCTGTAAAAAGGCCCTAGGCCTGTGGGACTGCCCTATTCAAAATTTAATAATAATAATTGGGGCTCCCCGCGTGCTAGAGTGTACGTGAAGTGTGTGGGTACAGTGAGGGCTGCGTCCCACCCGCCTGTGTCGATTCACAGGAATTGTGAGTTACCTGGTTACGAAGTCTGAAGAAAATGTTGAACAGTCTCTGCTGGGATGACGACTACACCATAATGTCTCAGTGGTTAGAGCATCGCTAGCTACAAGCAAGGGTCCCTGGTTCGAGTCCTGGTGGTGACAGTCAATTTTTTCTTCAGACTTTTCCCGTTTGTCTCTTTCCCTCAAACTAGTGAAAATAATAATAATAATAATAATAATGGAAGTTTCCGGAGGAGGAAGGAGGAAACTGTAGTTATCACCAGGGAGTCGTAAAATACCGGGAGGCGACACGCCACACATTTCACGATCCGAGGATTGCCGCACTCGACCCGCGAAATTTGAAGCGTGATTGAAACGTCGTCGTCATCTTCTTTTTCTCAATTGTTTTTGCTATATGCTTCGAGGCTATTCTGGATCTCCAGAGCGAAAGGTGGTTGTTTCTGATACGTACCACGCATTACCTTAGGTTGAGCCGTGGCTTTTAATTTTTTTTGGAAGTTCACTGCTTTGGAGACGACGGAATGTCAAGGTAAGTTATTCACGAAATGTACTCAAATTTGAATTGAGTCAATGCGAATGACACCCTGTTTTCGGAATAGTTCTCCACTAAACACACCATGCCCATGGCCCCTTCATGTTGTCCAAGTTCCATTCTAGGTTTGTGTGAAGTTTCGAGATGAAGTTCGACGATGTACTCACCTTTCCATGGAAGGGAAGAAAAAGTAGCATATCAAACAGAATCCATGCAGTATTTGATGCCACTATCCTCATTCTTCTGCATTCAAAGTGTTTCACATCTATATGGCCCATGAACTGCAAACAATATTTGTCATTTCTTAACTGTTCATAGCTGTTCATAACTGTTCTGAACACATTGCCTTCAGGAAACGTAAGGCCGAGTCGCCTCACCGACTGAGCAAAGTTCTCTGCGACGAAAGTCACACTATCGGCGAATGCACTCAAGGTGAATACCCGTCAATATCCTGTATACTGCTTGTACCGCTTATCACAGTAGCATACACACAAGCACACACACACACACACACACACACACACACACACACACACACACACACACACACACACACACACACACACACACACACACACACACACACACACACACACACATGCATGCTCGTGCACACCCAAGCGCAAAATTCACATATCACTGGTTCAGTTGTTTTTATCTGTGTCGTATTTTGTCTTATACAGAGCTTCCGAGCCACGCCGAGTCACCTGACCAACTGAAGAAGGTTCTGTGCGACGAAAGTCACACTATCGGCGAATGCACTCAAGGTGAATACCCTGTGGACTGCTTATACCACTTATCACAGAAGCACACACACACACACACACACACACACACACACACACACACACACACACACACACACACACACACACACACACACACACACACACACAAGCGCAAAATTCACATATCACTGGTTCAGTTGTTTTTATCTGTGACGTATGGTGTCTTATACAGAGCTTCCGAGCCACGCCGGGCCACCTGAATTCTCCAAACAAGGCTGAAGGCTTGTCACGGCATCCTTGCCAAATAAAGGTATAAGCTGCAGCAAGTTGTCGTTGCGACACCTTGCTCCTTCCAGCTCACGCCGCACGGCCACCAAGCACCAACCACCATGGTACTTTTCAGCAAGGTGAGACAAATTGTCAATCACCGGTTCGGGGATGGCTTCAGCAGCTTTGGATGGTGCTATTGACGCTTTCCTGATAGCAGCGGCAGCCGTGGCATGCAGGTAGCTTATCAGATTCGCTAGCACTGCAGATGTAACTTCCAAATCTGAAGAAGAGAAAAGAAAAAGACAACATATAAGGACTGGTGGTTGCAGAGACTGTACTAGTATTCAAAAGCCAGCGTTTGCATACCTAGTCTGCATACCTAGTCAGAAGCCAATTTTTTTCCAACATGCATGCAAAACGCACTGACCTTCACAATTGATTTTCACTTCGGGAATAGCTGTTGCGATGACGGACAGCATTTGTTGCCATGCTTGCGAAATATCAGCACCCTTGCATGCCTTCAGCTGGCACACTTCCTGGCGTAGCAGATTTGCAGTACCTGATGCCTTGTGTAACCGTGTCATAATAACATGCAGGAATGACTCCGTCGCCTCAGTAACACTCGCCTGTCTCATTGTCAGCAGTTTGCAAATTCCATGGATCACTGCACCTTCCATAGGCCTGTACACCATGATGGCACTACCACTCTTACATCGATCTGCACATAGACAAAGTATGGTTTGAGGATGGAGGTTTACATCATCTACGGTGATGATACATACTAGGTACACACGTAAATTTTCAGGACTTCAATAAATATCCTGTCACAGTGAACAGACAATGCATCGTGGGCAGACTAGGATGAAAAGGATGGTGTCGACCACCTAATTTATCGGGTCAGTTCGGGCACTTAGGTATGCTACAGATTATACATTCGTGTCCACAAGGAAGAGACAAAAACATGCAAACGAAAGAATCTCACCTGTAGCCCACAGCTGAACATCCCCACAACTCAGGTCACCAAGTGAATACGTGGCGTCATCTACATCTTCCACGGTGGACTCATCACTTTGGCAGTCATCTCTGTCAAGCTCCATCATCCTTTACTTCGAAGGCCAAGGCACAAAGTATTATTACTTAGAAAAACAAAACGAACTGCTGACACTGGATTCGTTGTGTGCAGGATAATTTTATTGAGTTTTCAAATTTTTTGGACCAAACAGCGAACGCGTCCTTTTGCATGACCTGCGCCGCTTTGACCTCATGGGAAGTCCCTCGCCATGCAGCGCGTGAGGTCTCAGCACTCGTGCCCGAGCTGAGGCAATCATCCGACGCGGTTGTGCATCTCGTGTCGCCTCCCGGTATTTTACGACTCCCTGGTTATCACCAACCCTCACCGCGCCCAGCTCACGCCGCTACGGCGTGCGACCTGAGCTGGGCGCCCTGCCCAGTATGGAACTGTCCTCAAGCCAGTCACGTATTTGGCAGCCCAGTGAGCTGTCTACCGGATCGCAGCGTTTAGAAGCGCCAAATGCGGCAGGGCCAGTCTCAGGCTGGTCGCGTAGGCGGCAGGCCGGCGGGCGACCGGCAAGGCTGCATTCGCATTTGGATCACCGAAGTGATACAGGTGCTTCGACGGCACTCCGTGGCGCATCAAGGAGGCATCTGGGGCCCAGGCAGCCCGCCCGTAAGCGCACCACCGTATCAGGTATGCGCAGGTGGAGCAGCAGAGCAAGATGTGTGCCGGACACTCACCATATCCGGTCGACTGCATGGTTGTGCGACTTTACACAGCCGGCACCAGGGAGTCGTAAAAGCCCGGGAGAGGACACGGGATGCGCGCACGTGGACGATGTTTGCCTCGGCCAGAAAGTGAAGCACGCTAGGCCGGCGCGGCCGGATCTGCTCGATCCACGGCGCTGTGCTTGTCTTCAGGGCAGGGAGTCCTAAAATACCAATATTTTACAACTCGTTGTTGACACCATTATCCGAAACTGGTGGCGAAGGAAGGATAAACATGATTGTATGTCTGTCAGACTCAGTACAGGGGTGGGGAGTTGAGTGTGTGTGTGTGGGGGGGGGGGGGGGGGGAGGCGTGTGTATGTGTGTGCTTGTGTGTGTGCGCGCGAACGTGTGTGTGCATTTTTGTGCACAATTCCGTTATGAAGTACAAATGATAGGTTTACCTTTTGTACACTCGCCAAGACTTCCGTTTCCTAAACGGCTCAAGTCACCGCGTACTCAGTATACGAGTAGAAAAGTGTTGAAATTATCAAGATTTATAAATAACGACCTGCAACCATGTACAATGTAGATAGATAGGGAACACACATTGATTGTTTTTAAAAGAATCCAGGCATTATCATGAATCATGGAACGAGTGCGTAATAATGCTCTATGTTGCGTTTTGACGATGCTGAAGGAAGGGAGCCGTCGCGATTTACTCACAACACACGCACAGAAGTCCACTCGACTGCAATTTCTGACACAAATTCATAAATCCACGAGTACGCCGAGGAAGCTCAGCGGATCTCCACAAGAACTTTCGCCCATCACCTGCAATGGAATATGGGCTGTATGATACGACCAGTGGTTAACACGGGAAGTGGCGTCATTTTCCACAAATCTCGTTTCATTCACAACCATTTGACTGCAATTCAGTGCAATTTCTGCCACAAATTCAACTCCACGAGTACGAGGAAACTCAGCGGATCTCAACACGAACGTTGGCCCATCACCTGCAATGGAATATGGGCTGTATGCTACGACCAGCGGCTAACACGGGAAGTGGCGTCATTTTCCACAAATCTCGTTTCATTCACAACCATTTGACTGCAATTCAGTGCAATTTCTGCCACAAATTCAACTCCACGAGTACGAGGAAACTCAGCGGATCTCAACACGAACGTTGGCCCATCACCTGCAATGGAATATGGGCTGTATGATACGACCAGCGGCTAACACGGGAAGTGGCGTCATTTTCCACAAATCTCGTTTCATTCACAACCATTTGACTGCAATTCAGTGCAATTTCTGCCACAAATTCAACTCCACGAGTACGAGGAAACTCAGCGGATCTCAACACGAACGTTGGCCCATCACCTGCAATGGAATATGGGCTGTATGATACGACCAGCGGCTAACACGGGAAGTGGCGTCATTTTCCACAAATCTCATTTCGTTCACCCCAACTCAAATAAAAGTGAAGTACAATTAGGGATTTGTCTTGCATTTCCATCGCCTCAGAATAAATTAACTTCGATAAACTGAGAGAGAATGAGTGAGGCAGCTGGAAGATGAGGATGAAAATGGAGATCAGAAGACTCGACGGAGCAATCGTCTCCGTGCTCTAAGAGAAATCGGAGAATGTCCCAATTAGTATTTCAAGAAGACATCACAATTTTCGAAAATAATAATTTCCTTGCCTCGCAACACCGTTCCCTGGCAGCGTTCCCCGGCAGCGCGAGGCAAAGATGTTTTCTGGGAATGTGTGCCGTGTCCTCTTCCGGGCTTTTACGACTCCCTGGCCGGCACTCATTACTTGCTATTGCTTGCAGCAGGCCAGAATTTTTTTCTTTTTCGCTCTTTCCCTTCTTCCAGGCACGGCTTCATGTTAGAGCAGTAAATTGCAGTTAGGGACTCAGCTGAGTCAAGCTGGACTCAGCGTGTCAAGTTTGGCATAATACAATAAGCGCGCTATCCCCAAACAGTTGTGTGGTTATTGTGTGAGTGTATGTGCAGGAGTCCGCGGTCACGTGAGGGGGGGAGTGATAAATAATAATAATTTGGAAAGGATTGGGAGAACTTCAAATTCAAATGATCAGTCGGGGAAGTGAACTGCCTGAAAAGAGAAAAAAACGCCAGACCCACCAGGACTCGAACCTGGGACCCTGCTTGTCATGAGCAATGCTCTAACCACTGAGCTATGGGACCAGGCTGAACCTAGAAGGCGCTGACAAGTTTTTCACTCCAAAGGCAGCTCACAACACGTGCCACACATACTGATGGCACTTGGGTCTTTTTCCCTCCCCCAGGGGACCAACCACGGTCAGTTTCTGGAAACTACCAGAGGTGAAAGAAAGTGATTAAATTTGGAAAGGATTGGGAGAACTTCAAATTCAAATGATCAGTCGGGGAAGTGAACTGCCTGAAAAGAGAAAAAAACGCCAGACCCACCAGGACTCGAACCTGGGACCCTGCTTGTCATGAGCAATGCTCTAACCACTGAGCTATGGGACCAGGCTGAACCTAGAAGGCGCTGACAAGTTTTTCACTCCAAAGGCAGCTCACAACACGTGCCACACATACTGATGGCACTTGGGTCTTTTTCCCTCCCCCAGGGGACCAACCACGGTCAGTTTCTGGAAACTACCAGAGGTGAAAGAAAGTGATTAAATTTGGAAAGGATTGGGAGAACTTCAAATTCAAATGATCAGTCGGGGAAGTGAACTGCCTGAAAGGGTCTGGCGTTTTTTTTCTCTTTTCAGGCAGTTCACTTCCCCGACTGATCATTTGAATATGAAGTTCTCCCAATCCTTTCCAAATTTAATCACTTTCTTTCACCTCTGGTAGTTTCCAGAAACTGACCGTGGTTGGTCCCCTGGGGGAGGGAAAAAGACCCAAGTGCCATCAGTATGTGTGGCACGTGTTGTGAGCTGCCTTTGGAGTGAAAAACTTGTCAGCGCCTTCTAGGTTCAGCCTGGTCCCATAGCTCAGTGGTTAGAGCATTGCTCATGACAAGCAGGGTCCCAGGTTCGAGTCCTGGTGGGTCTGGCGTTTTTTTCTCTTTTCAGGCAGTTCACTTCCCCGACTGATCATTTGAATTTGAAGTTCTCCCAATCCTTTCCAAATTTAATCACTTTCTTTCACCTCTGGTAGTTTCCAGAAACTGACCGTGGTTGGTCCCCTGGGGGAGGGAAAAAGACCCAAGTGCCATCAGTATGTGTGGCACGTGTTGTGAGCTGCCTTTGGAGTGAAAAACTTGTCAGCGCCTTCTAGGTTCAGCCTGGTCCCATAGCTCAGTGGTTAGAGCATTGCTCATGACAAGCAGGGTCCCAGGTTCGAGTCCTGGTGGGTCTGGCGTTTTTTCTCTTTTCAGGCAGTTCACTTCCCCGACTGATCATTTGAATTTGAAGTTCTCCCAATCCTTTCCAAATTTAATCACTTTCTTTCACCTCTGGTAGTTTCCAGAAACTGACCGTGGTTGGTCCCCTGGGGGAGGGAAAAAGACCCAAGTGCCATCAGTATGTGTGGCACGTGTTGTGAGCTGCCTTTGGAGTGAAAAACTTGTCAGCGCCTTCTAGGTTCAGCCTGGTCCCATAGCTCAGTGGTTAGAGCATTGCTCATGACAAGCAGGGTCCCAGGTTCGAGTCCTGGTGGGTCTGGCGTTTTTTTCTCTTTTCAGGCAGTTCACTTCCCCGACTGATCATTTGAATTTGAAGTTCTCCCAATCCTTTCCAAATTTAATCACTTTCTTTCACCTCTGGTAGTTTCCAGAAACTGACCGTGGTTGGTCCCCTGGGGGAGGGAAAAAGACCCAATTGCCATCAGTATGTGTGGCACGTGTTGTGAGCTGCCTTTGGAGTGAAAAACTTGTCAGCGCCTTCTAGGTTCAGCCTGGTCCCATAGCTCAGTGGTTAGAGCATTGCTCATGACAAGCAGGGTCCCAGGTTCGAGTCCTGGTGGGTCTGGCGTTTTTTTCTCTTTTCAGGCAGTTCACTTCCCCGACTGATCATTTGAATTTGAAGTTCTCCCAATCCTTTCCAAATTTAATCACTTTCTTTCACCTCTGGTAGTTTCCAGAAACTGACCGTGGTTGGTCCCCTGGGGGAGGGAAAAAGACCCAAGTGCCATCAGTATGTGTGGCAAGTGTTGTGAGCTGCCTTTGGAGTGAAAAACTTGTCAGCGCCTTCAAGGTTCAGCCTGGTCCCATAGCTCAGTGGTTAGAGCATTGCTCATGACAAGCAGGGTCCCAGGTTCGAGTCCTGGTGGGTCTGGCGTTTTTTTTCTCTTTTCAGGCAGTTCACTTCCCCGACTGATCATTTGAATTTGAAGTTCTCCCAATCCTTTCCAAATTTAATCACTTTCTTTCACCTCTGGTAGTTTCCAGAAACTGACCGTGGTTGGTCCCCTGGGGGAGGGAAAAAGACCCAAGTGCCATCAGTATGTGTGGCACGTGTTGTGAGCTGCCTTTGGAGTGAAAAACTTGTCAGCGCCTTCTAGGTTCAGCCTGGTCCCATAGCTCAGTGGTTAGAGCATTGCTCATGACAAGCAGGGTCCCAGGTTCGAGTCCTGGTGGGTCTGGCGTTTTTTTCTCTTTTCAGGCAGTTCACTTCCCCGACTGATCATTTGAATAATAATAATAATAATAAAATGAGAACAAAGGAAATAATATAGCAATCAAGGTAGGGTGACACGATACAATGACAGCACTAGAATATCGAGGTGCGATTTCTCACAAAAGTGTGCAGAAAACAAGGGTATACAAGTAAGAACTAAGCGTGACAAGTGTGTATCAGCAACAAAAAACAAAAAAGTGAGAACGAATGATAATAATAACAATAATAAACAAGAAGGTGACAAAACACATTTAGGCACAAGTGGCAACAACGTTGCCACACTACACAACAGAACATTATTTGAACAATTTTAGGGTAATAACACTATCTTTCTGGACACACAAATTCGGCTTATGAATGCGCTGACAAACAGCTTCCAAAACTTGTAACTGCAAAAGATAACCATGACGAGCACGGCACAAAACAGAAAAACAGGAATCAGAATAAGTACGACAACAGTCAGTACTAGAAACCAAATGATTGTATACTGAAGACTTGTTATTACGAGACGGACGCACACAATCTCGACTCACGCGCACACCCTCACACTCCCTCTCACCCTCACTCAGCTCACCTTCTCCCTCACTGTCCGAATCAGAACCTGCTCCGTCATCCACCGCGGTTTGACTCTCCTCCTCACTTGCATCGTCCTGCGTCTCACCTTCACCACCCACGCCAACCCTGAATGCCGTTGCCTTCACGTCAGTCGTCGTCCTTTCCGATTGTTTCCTTTGTATTTTTACCGTGAATTCATAGGTTCGGTTGTAATCTGCTGTAGATCTCCGTGGTCTGTCATTTGCTGCTTTGTTTTGTGGATTAGTTGTTGTTGTTGTTGTTGGATGTGAACCTGGTGTTGTTCGCGGCGGTCGATTTGTCCCACCGGAACCAGAGCTGGATTCAACAGAAAGACCAACAACCATGGCGGCAACAACAACACCAGCTTCACATCCAACAACAACACCAGGTTCACATCCAACAACAACAACAACAACTAATCCACAAAACAAAGCAGCAAATGACAGACCACGGAGATCTACAGCAGATTACAACCGGACCTATGAATTCACGGTAAAAATACAAAGGAAACAATCGGAAAGGACGACGACTGACGTGAAGGCAACGGCATTCAGGGTTGGCGTGGGTGGTGAAGGTGAGACGCAGGACGATGCAAGTGAGGAGGAGAGTCAAACCGCGGTGGATGACGGAGCAGGTTCTGATTCGGACAGTGAGGGAGAAGGTGAGCTGAGTGAGGGTGAGAGGGAGTGTGAGGGTGTGCGCGTGAGTCGAGATTGTGTGCGTCCGTCTCGTAATAACAAGTCTTCAGTATACAATCATTTGGTTTCTAGTACTGACTGTTGTCGTACTTATTCTGATTCCTGTTTTTCTGTTTTGTGCCGTGCTCATCATGGTTATCTTTTGCAGTTACAAGTTTTGGAAGCTGTTTGTCAGCGCATTCATAAGCCGAATTTGTGTGTCCAGAAAGATAGTGTTATTACCCTAAAATTGTTCAAATAATGTTCTGTTGTGTAGTGTGGCAACGTTGTTGCCACTTGTGCCTAAATGTGTTTTGTCACCTTCTTGTTTATTATTGTTATTATTATCATTCGTTCTCACTTTTTTGTTTTTTGTTGCTGATACACACTTGTCACGCTTAGTTCTTACTTGTATACCCTTGTTTTCTGCACACTTTTGTGAGAAATCGCACCTCGATATTCTAGTGCTGTCATTGTATCGTGTCACCCTACCTTGATTGCTATAATAATAATAATAATAATAATTTTTTTTAAAGAGGTCGGAGGCGGATAATACTTTAAAACGAAGGTAAGTTATGGGTCGCAAATATCCACGCAAACACACATCCAGTCATAATAAGGCACTTGTCATAAGTATAAGAACGTTTTCGGTCCCTTCTCATCAAGGATTATACAGGGAATGGCTCAAGCTGGAAAGACTAAAACTTATATAGCGTAAAGATAATTAGATAACAACACTCGTGACAAGGTGGAAAATTATCAAGTTTAGCACGACACAAAACTCGAAGGAAAATAATAATAGTGACAACATAGTGAGCAAATTAAGTTACATTGTTACCACCTCGACGAGGAGTAACACCAAACAATTGTAGCGACAACACATTTTCTTTCTGTACGCAAAGTTCAGGATCTAACTTACGGATATACAAAGCTTCTAACACAGCCAAATGTAACGCACATCTACCACGTGACAATATTGAGAAAACATTATCACTGTACAACTCACGACAATTGGTACGGGCTGACAGATGTTGCTTGATTGACGAAGTGCGATTCTTAGCTCCATTGGGTGTTGTCTCCTCCAATGTCCCGTCATCTCGCCTCTTCGTGGCATCACCACTATCTGTCTCTTCGCGTTTCCGCGGCTGTGTTAGAAGCTGTGTTAGAAGCTGTGTTAGAAGCTTTGTATATCCGTAAGTTAGATCCTGAACTTTGCGTACAGAAAGAAAATGTGTTGTCGCTACAATTGTTTGGTGTTACTCCTCGTCGAGGTTAAAGTGTTGACTTTTTCTCTATTTTTCTATATAGTTATGTGTTTTTCCAAATTTCCAACATTCCCTGTACTATCCTGAAGAGAAGGGAAAGAAAACGTTTGATAGAAAAGAAGTGTCTACTGAATTGTGTGGATTTGCGTCGTTGCATGCGAATAATAATAATAATAATAATAATAATAATAAACACCGGGGAGTGCTTGAGTCAAGTGATGCGGAGCCTGTCGAAACACTGTTGGGTATGGCTTTACCCACCTTGCAAGAAGAAATTATGTACAAATACCTCGGATTCATTGAATCGGCTGCGCTGCCGCATGGTGAGATAAAGAGCAAGCTTCGTGAGGATTATGGAAAGCGATTAGATGCGATCTTCAAGTCTGGATTAACGGCTGGATATTTAGCAAAGGCAGTAAACACATACGCGGTGCCACTGCTCACCTACAACTTTGGCATCATCAACTGGCGACCCGTTGAATTGGAGCAGCTGGATATCTTGCTCAGGGAAAAGCTCACCAAGAAGGGATGGCATCACCCTCGGGCTGACAGAGAGAGGGTGCATTTGGTGCGCGCCGAAGGCGGCCGTGGATTCCAAAGTGTGGTAGATCTACATGAACGATCCATCATCCAGATTAATAAATACATCGAGGGCCACCAAGACCACATTGCCATTGCTCTCCTAAAACAGTACCATCATAAAAAAGCAAAATACTCTGTCTCCAGTGATGCTGCAAAATATTTGGCAAAGATTGGTATGGAGGAGTCAGCCACAAAGGAGCAAATACGCCAGGGATACCAGCGGCATCGGGAGGAGACAATCAGAAAGAAACCTCTGCATGGCCAATTTTGGCTTATGCTGCAGGATGCTGAGCTGGATCGAGGGCTCTCCTTTGCGTGGTTGCGGTCTTCCGCTTTGCGTCCGGCGACAGAGAGTATTGTCATGGCCATACAGGACCAGGCTATCCCAACACGGAACTTACAAGAGATATTTAATCGAGGAACAGGTGTGTCAACGAAGGCGTGTTGCAGGATGTGTGGCAGGGACAAGGAAACGGTTTTCCACCTTATTGGAGCGTGTACAGCTTGTGCGGGGAGTCACTATATCAATCGCCACAACAGGTTAGCAAAATATCTCCACTGGACATTGTGCAGGAAGTATGGTGCATCGGACATTTCGAATACCGTATATTCTCTATTATAAGCGCCGTGCTTATATTTTTTCAACACCCCTCTACCCCGTGCTTATATTAGAGATCGCGCTTATATTGGAGACTGCGCTTATATTTTTTCAACCAATACAATCCATACAGAGCAAGAAGAAATACATGCTAGATATCATGCATGCAGCATTGATTTCCACCAAGACCATGCTAATAATAGAGACTGTGCTTATAATGTTTCGAAAGGTGCTCACAGTGTGCTAGTATTAGAGACTGTGCTAGTAATGGAGACCTGTGCTTATAATAGAGAATATACGGTAAGTACACAAGTCACCAACTCACCAACGTCGTGTACAGTGCTGAAACGGATGTGTCAATCTACTGGGAAGTGCCAATTCCAACAGCAGCGCCCGTTGGAGCAAACAGACCCGACATTATTATCAAGGGCAAAGATGAAGCGTTCCTTGTGGACGTAAGTGTCCCTCTGGATAGGAACATCCGCCGAAAATCTGTGGAAAAGATACAGAAATATCAAGGCCTGAAGCGTGAGGTGGAGCAGATGTGGCAGGTGCGGGCCAAGATCGTGCCAGTAATTGTGGGGGCATTAGGTGGATTAACCCCCTCGACTGCTGACTTTGTGAGGGAACTGGATGCCGGAGCCAGTGTATCGATCTTGCAAAAGGAGGCGCTCCTTGGCACAGTTGACATCATCAGGTCAATAACTCAGATGAAATAATAATTACACTCTACTAAGTTACATTGGTTTGCGAATGCCCATGGTTCGAACTATTAGTTGAAGCACCTATTATTTTGCAGAAAATAATTATGATCATAATATTAATCACTTGCCAATAACAAAGACAACAATAATACCATCAGCCCCCATTCACCGGTTTTGACGGTGCTTCACTGATGTTGAATGAGAAGAATTATATTGCTGCCTTCAGTGCTATTGTGTCGCTGAAGGGCTCGATTTCAGATTTGATGACGGTTACTTTTCAACGGATTTTGTTTTCTGATTTAGCTATCTTGCTATTACTGTACCTGCTTGTGTTAAGTCTCATTCTCGCAGATTAGTTCTATAATAGATTGTACATGCATCATTGTAGATTTGCTGTTCACAGTATTTCTCTCTTTTTTCTTTCTTTTTTCTCAGTCTCCCTTATTATACTTTCTTCACATACAACTGCAGTACTCCCCATGGTCTTAAATGACCCGGGATGCTGCATAATACAAACACAAAACCTATAAAGCCACCCCCATAATAATAATTTCAGAACTAAATATTGCGACAGAGCTTTCGGCCATATTTGCTGGTGTCTGTATGGTTCGGCTGAAGAGCGCGTGATTGTGATGAGTTGGGAATGCAATGAATAACAATAATAATAATTTTAGAATTGCGATCAACAGAACGAGCTGAACCGACATTTTCACAAAGGCTTTTATTGTATTCAAAAAAAACGAGTGGATACGAAGGCAGTGAAGAACATGGAAGAAAGAAAAAAATGTGATATGGAAGAAATGATGAACAAAAAATTGTACTTCGAACTAGTTTTCGCACAACACTCCTCAGGAAGCTACGTTGTACTAATGAAAAACAATCCAGAAAGATACTAATAAAGAGAAATGGAGTGAGAAGAAACAACACCTATTATTATTATTATTATTATTATTATTATTATTTGTGCTCCCGCGTCAATGGGCTCGCCCAAATTCGCTTGCACCGAACCATGCGAAAAAAGGCCACCCGCAGGCAGGCAGGCAAAGAAAAATAGAAAATGGTGTCACATAAACTAATACAAACAAGAATATCATTATTGATGACATTAATATACTGAATGAATGGCAAAGGCCATGTGAATACGGATAATACGGATAATCAGAGTACCAACAACAAAGAATGTAGCTCGAACCATTGCAGTGCCAACTTCCTTCACCAGTACTCTGCCTTGTACGCATCTGTAACTGCGTTGCACAGAGATGTCCATTCACGGCGATCCAGTGCTCGCTGAGCCATCAGCTGCAAGTCCCTTGGAGTCCTCAGACGGCAGCCGACTCGCTCCGCGTCTTGATTCAGCAGGACTGGTAGCGTGATCCGCGGCCGCCCACGGTATCCCGGCACGGAGCAGCCAAAGAATCCACACACCTCCCTAGCCGGTGTGTGCTCATCTGATCGCAGGATGTGGCCAAACAACCGCCATCTTGCATTCACCAGAATGTTGCCAAGTGGAGCAGCACTGCAGCGCTCGTAAACCAAATCGTTTGAAAGTCGGTTGGGCCACCTGATACCCAAGATATGCCGAAGTTGCCGCCGATGATACGATTCCAGCGCTTCAATTGTCTGTCGAGTGATGCCCCATGTGGAGCAGTTGTAAAGCAAGACAGGTAACACGAAGCAGTTATACAGCCGGACGCGCACCTCCAGACAACACCTATGACAATGATAATCCTAGCACTAAGGTAATAACAGGAAAAACTGCGAAAGCACTTTTAAAACGAACTTGTAAGGACTACTAGTATACTGTGACACAAGATATGACAACATGGCCAACCAGTGAGTGTGAGAGCGAGAATGATTGTGTGAGTAAGAGTGGGTGCGAGCGTGTGTTTTCTAGTAGGAAGTCATCAGTGTATAAGCATCTTGCATCTCGTCCTGATTGCTGTAAGGTTTATTCTGATTCTTCTTTTTCTGTTTTGTGCCGTGCTCGTCATGGTTATAAGTTGCAGTTGAGTGTGTTAGAAGCCGTTTGTCAACGTATTCATAAGCCTAATCTGTGTGTCCAGAAGGACAGCATTATTCGTTTGAAATTGTTTTAGTAGCAACTTGTTCTGTCTGTTTGGCTCTGGTTGGCCATGTTGTCATATCTTGTGTCACAGTATACTAGTAGTCCTTACAAGCTCGTTAAGTGCTTTCGCAGTTTTTCCTGTTATTACCTTAGTGCTAGGATTATCATTTTCATAGGTGTTGTTTCTTCTCACTCCATTTCTCTTTATTAGTATCTTTCTGGATTGTTTTTCATTATTACAACGTAGCTTCCTGAGGAGTGTTGTGCGAAAACTAGTTCGAAGTACAATTTTTTGTTCATCATTTCTTCCATGGTTGATAAATATGGTGGTAAAGACACACCTGGCAATATGGCGGTAAACACACGCCTGCCCACACACGCTCTCTAGGCTGCAAAGTTCTGGCACAGAGCTCTCCTTCTCACCACCACCACCATCAGTTCGCGCCTGGCGCCTGGTCGATGCATGGTTGGCGGTATCCGGCATAGCAGGCTGGTACATCAAGTAGTGCATGGCACATAGCAGATGACACAGCAACGACATAGCTCGATTGCGACGTACGTTTCGTCCCCGCTGGACTCATCAGGCAATCTTCTTCTTGGATGTCTTCACACGGAGCTTGACTCGGGAGAATGAATTTGAAGACACCACTGCAGCTGTACTTATGGTTGATTCCATATCACATTTTTTCTTTCTTCCATGTTCTTCACTGCATTCGTATCCACTCGTTTTTTGAATACAATAAAAGCCTTTGTGAAAATGTCGGTTCAGCTCGTTCTGTTGATCGCAATTCTAAAACTATTGTCGCCTCGACGCCTATTTACATATTTCAGATTGAGGTACACACAAAATCGGATAGATTTGCTGAATGCTGTGCTGAGGAAACGTTTCTACTGCCGTAATGTCGCGTATAACGTTTCGTTTCTGACACGGTGTCTGAACACTGGTGTCTGTCCCTGTGGTGTTCAGAAACGCGTTCAGAAGACCAAGGCCTATCATTCCTTATCAATAGAGAGAGTATTTCTCAAAGATGATATTGCCAGGTCGCGTGACTCTTTGTCTAATGCCCGTGTCCAGTTTAAGTACTTATATGACCGTGCGCGTTCGTTTTTGTCTGCCCATGACTTCCTACGCTTCTCGCTGCTCTTATCTGAAAACGATGATAGACAACGCATACGACTGATCGCTAAGTATGACAAGACCTTCACCTGGCTTCGAAAGAAAAGATATGGCCAGGTTACCTTCAATCCAAACAGCATCATCAACATGTCAGCCGTGGAATTGACTGATGTGCAAAAAGAACTCCTTTCCCGTGGAACAGACTTCGGAATTCCGCCTTCTTGTAACAACAAAGAAATCGTCATGACAGAATTTGAACTGTTTTACAGGAAACTATTATGCTTTTCGCCGATTTCCGAGGCTCAACAGTCGGTGTGCGCAGCTAAACTTGGAGCAGAGGCTGAAGAGCATTCCGAACAATTACCAGACCGAAGTTCTTTCTCATTATCTCGCGAGCATCTCAAAGCCCGTAAAGAATTGCGAGCGAATAAGGACATCATCATAACCAGACCTGACAAAGGTCGTGCTACAGTCATTATGAACAAAGCTGACTATGTTGACAAAATGATTGTCATCCTTGCTGATACATCTAAATTCCAAGCAATTGGCCCAGTTGGACAGTTTGACAGAACCATGAAAGTAGAGGCAGAGCTTATCAATTACCTAAAGAAATTAAAAGCCGACAAGAGTATCTCTACACATGAATTTGACTTGATGAAGCCGGTCGGATCAATACGTCCTCGCCTTTATGGTCTACCAAAAATACATAAGCCTACATGTCCTGTCCGGCCAATCGTCTCCATGACAGCTTCGCCACAATATTCAATCTCTAAGTGGTTGGGTAGGTTGTTGAAAGTTGTGGAGGAGCACTACTGCCAACACACTGTTAAAGATAGTTTTGATTTCGTAGAGAAGCTACGGGCCCGACCTGTTCCAACTCACTCACATATGTGTTCGTTCGAAGTAGTGAGTTTGTTCACAAACGTACCGCTGGAGGAGACAATTGATATTTGCGCGGATGTGTTGTACCGTGTTGACGAAGTTGACACTCCGTGGCTACCTGAATGTGCTTTTCGACGTTTGATGTTGTTAGTCACAACTGACGTCGAGTTTTCGTTCAATGACGTGATGTATAAGCAGATAGATGGAGTAGCCATGGGCTCTCCGTTGGGTCCCGTGTTAGCTAATGTCTTTGTCGGTTACTGTGAGTGTAAGATTGATGCGTCTCTATGGCCGAGTCTGTATTTCCGTTTCGTTGATGACTCTTTCACATACTTTGATTCCATAGAAGACAGCGAGGTCTTTCTTGGTGCTCTCAACAGCCTTCACCCTTCCCTCCGCTTCACATGTGAGCACGAGCAGTCAAGCACGTTATCCTTCCTCGACGTACTTGTTGAGAAAACCGAATTTGGTAGCGTAACATCGGTGTATCGTAAACCGACATTCACCGGACAATACATTTCCTATGACTCGTACTGTTCATCTAATTATAAAGTCAACTTAGTAAAGAATCTCGTGGATCGCGCCAAACGGATCTGTTCACCTTGTAAACTCAGTGGTGAGCTCGAATTTCTCCGTTCAGTTTTCACCAAAAACGGATACCCAGGCGACGTGTTGGCAAACCTGTTGTCTACAGCCCCCACGCCGAAACATGAATTGATAGGGCCTGCTCGTTGTCCTGTCTTTTGGTGCTTACCATGGAAGGGCAAGAAGTCTGACAATGTGAGTCGTGAAGTTCGTGCGATCATCAAACAAACCTACTATGCGGTACACTTCATACCCGTCTACACAACGATGCGTTCGTTCACGGTGTTGAAGGACGTCCTACCAACCCATCATTTAAGTCATGTAATCTACAACTTTGAATGCCGGAATTGTGCTAGCCGGTATGTTGGTAAGACTGTTCAGCACCTGAGCGAACGCATCAAGCAACACACTCCTTTACACATTATCCCACGCAGCGCACAACTGGAGCGTCCCACGCGGGGAAGACCCCGTAAACAACCACTACCTCCGCCAACACAGGACCTAGCGTCTCGCTCGACAAGTCCATCATTGGCTCCCGTGGCCATGACCAAGTCACTCCCTCCACCAGCGGAGGTGGATGTGGCTTTGGCGACGCCACGTGTGTTGCATGCAGACACGTTTGCATCAGCATCGCTTGCTGCATCACCGGCAGAGACGACAACAATACCTACCTCAATATCAACGAGACCCAGAAGAACAACTGCTAATTACACCATGACCTATTTCAGTACGAAATTACCGAGCCAACGGAATACACAACAGGAACGTGAGACGAGGGATGGGAGGAGACGGGACCTGATTGCTCCGAGGCAGGACGTCGTTGAGGAGGATTCGGCCAGTGAGTCCAGTGATTCCGGTGAGTGTGAGAGCGAGAATGATTGTGTGAGTAAGAGTGGGTGCGAGCGTGTGTTTTCTAGTAGGAAGTCATCAGTGTATAAGCATCTTGCATCTCGTCCTGATTGCTGTAAGGTTTATTCTGATTCTTCTTTTTCTGTTTTGTGCCGTGCTCGTCATGGTTATAAGTTGCAGTTGAGTGTGTTAGAAGCCGTTTGTCAACGTATTCATAAGCCTAATCTGTGTGTCCAGAAGGACAGCATTATTCGTTTGAAATTGTTTTAGTAGCAACTTGTTCTGTCTGTTTGGCTCTGGTTGGCCATGTTGTCATATCTTGTGTCACAGTATACTAGTAGTCCTTACAAGCTCGTTAAGTGCTTTCGCAGTTTTTCCTGTTATTACCTTAGTGCTAGGATTATCATTTTCATAGGTGTTGTTTCTTCTCACTCCATTTCTCTTTATTAGTATCTTTCTGGATTGTTTTTCATTATTACAACGTAGCTTCCTGAGGAGTGTTGTGCGAAAACTAGTTCGAAGTACAATTTTTTGTTCATCATTTCTTCCATATCACATTTTTTCTTTCTTCCATGTTCTTCACTGCATTCGTATCCACTCGTTTTTTGAATACAATAAAAGCCTTTGTGAAAATGTCGGTTCAGCTCGTTCTGTTGATCGCAATTCTAAAACTATTGTCGCCTCGACGCCTATTTAAATAATAATAATAATAATAATAATAATAATAATAATAATATTGACTGGTTTTGAGGGAAAGAGACAAACGGGAAAAGTCTGAAGAAAAAATTGACTGTCACCACCAGGAATAATAATAATAATATTAACTGGTTTGAGGGAAAGAGATCATAATAATAATATTATAGAATCGCCGAGAATTTACCAAATCTTCCAATATCTCACCAATTTTGAAGCCAATACCCATATATGCCAACAATTGTTCTAGCCGACTTTCCCATAAATTCCAATTTTGCAACCGATTTCGAACAATTACATGTAGCTAATTTTGCAGCCAAATGATCTGATGTATTTTTGAGCCCAGCGAACAGCCGAATAGGCACAAACCGGCCGATTTTGGGAAAGCCTACGTACAGTGGTCACATCAGAGGTCATGACCGGTCAGTGAACTCTGATGCATGCAGCTGCATAGTGCATGCTGTAGGATACTAGCAAGAGTAGATAAACAGTTTGTTTATCTACTCTTGATAGTACTATACTGTACTACAATGCCGACGCTACAAAAAAGTAGTCTGCTACTTACATACATGTACATGAAGATCTCCGTACCGCCGTGTAGATCTACGGGTTGCGCCGCGCCGGTGCAACAGCAGCTGCGTGGTCGTCATGGATACCCGTTTCGCGCCTTCCTGGCCTACATTCTCAGTAGTCCTGAGTACTCAGTAGCCTCGAACTCCATAGCAGCAGCTGCTGCGCATACTCCTCATCGGAAGAGTTTGCACGAGCAGTTTTTCGGTCTTGGTCAGAGAAGGTGGAAGCACTTTACTCTGCTCCCGTTTGTAGACGGTCAGTTTTGTCCTAAACCCTTTTTCCTGTCAATGCAGTGTACTCAGTCCGTTCTTGAAGAGTCCCTACATCGAAGTGACAAAAGATTCCAAGTTATAGTGAGTTTCCAGACCGCGTAGGGGAAAACGAAACGAAGAGTTTATTCTTGAATCTCCAGAGAACCCCTTGTCTCCTTACCGCCAGTAGTTCTTCGTTGCCCCTGCCCATGACGGGTAGAGATGAGTAGATCCAGTAAATGTTTTCAAGCAGTTGAACCGAGGAGCTCTAAGTTGCGATAAAGACGGACTTGATTGCAATACTCGATACCATCATGTGAACTTCCGTCCTTTTCAGCAGTAGCTTGTGTAGCCATTTTGGCAATATGTTGCGCAAGAAAGCAGTAATCGCCAGGTATTTCTCCGTGACTTCAGCCGGGTGTCGGACACGGAAACTGCACACATAGCGAGGTGAGCTATGCTGACATTGTGCATTCTCTCTGTCATCAAGCGATAGTTTTCATAGTGCGCTTTGTGCTGGCTTGCATCACAGCTCTAGGCCGTTCAGTGACTTGTCTACTAGTTCGAAGTACATGATATTGTGTAGTTTGGTGTGAACGCTTGTGGGCGGCTTTCCCAAAGGGATGTCGACTAATGTCGTCGGTGCCGTGCGTTCTGTATGGTGTTTTCATTTGCAGCTTCGATGGCCGGTGATTTGAGCAACATGTTCTCCGCGTTACACTTCGCAGAGCAGAGCTGATTGCCGAGCAAGAAGTAAGTTTTGGCGAGGTGCTGAGAAGGACCATCAGATAGCGACAAGAAGCGGGGAATCGTCTGCAACGACATCCATCAGCGCTGCTCAGCGTCAGCTCTGGGAATGGCCGTTCTGGGCCGTCGCCGTTCGAAGACGCAGCAGGTAAGAGGATTTGCTATGCGTTTCGTACTTGAGGTTGGTGAGCAATTGTCTGTTGGTTGTGCAGTGAGTTCATCATACAGTTGAGCTCCATTAAATCCGACCCGGAGTGCAAAGGTGGTGCCCTGGACTGGTTCCGATCACATTGCATTTTATTTGTACTTGCACGTGTGCAAATTCCAGCCGCATTCGTGCTACTTTCAGGGCGTCAAGCGTGTGCTAGTCGAGGGCGCAAAAAATGCACTCTGGATCGGATTTTATCCAGCACACCTGTACTCTTCTTTCCTTGTAGACACGCGGTGAAGTGAGAGAAAAAATAACGTTTTTCCGAGAATAGGGATGGCCGTTTTGCGGGCGTGTCTCTCGCTTCCTCACTACAGTCAACTACACTTGTAACGAACTCGCATGATATAGGGAATTTCGTGATAAAGCGACGAATCCTTGTCCAATTCACAGTTTGAACCCACAATGTAAGTGCATCCCTGTTCCAGGCGAACCTCACGATTGCGGATACTCAAGGGACTAAGGTCAAATGTCCTCAATTTACAGATGTCCTCAATTCTCAGCAACTTGCACCCAGCATCATACAGTATGTATGTCATTTTGTTCGTTGCAATGGATGCAACCATCATAATACAGTACAGTCAGACCTCGCTTATCCGGTCCTCTTTTATCCCGATCCCTCGTCATTCGGCAGAAAATCGTTGGTTACCGATTTACAGCATATGTCATGCATACATACAGTGTGTGTGTGTGTCCGATTATCCGGTTCCCTCGCCTATCCGGATGGTTTTTTTTGTGGAAAAGGGATGTGTGCGGTTAAGCGAGGTCTGACTGTACATGTCTCGAGTAGGTGCTTTATGTACATGAGCATGATCCCATCCAGGACTGAGGTTGCCACATACTAGTGTACACTCCTGTAAGATAGTATGACACATGGCACATAGTGCATGAACCCTGGTGCACCAGCCAGTATGTCCGCATTTGCCAGGCTGACATCAGTGCAACACACTTTGTATTTGTATTTTATTATATTTAAGGATTTCCCAAAGGCTTTGGGCCTGTCGAGGGGATCTCCTGCAAGAAGAATGAAATGAAAACTTTATGTAGAGGGAGCAGTTAATCGAGGATAGGCTAAGGAGATAGATGGAGGCATACAAAATCTGGTAATTAAGGAGTTGGGATACCGTCAGTGTAATGAATATATCTTACCTAAACACAGTACTATGGGGCACGCGTGTTAGTGTCCGCATTTCGCATTTCGCAGGTGACCGCATTTTCAAGTGTCATCGCATACAGTAAAACCTATGACTAACGACCACCCCTTGGTGCCAGAGAAAGCGGTCTTTAGTGGTAGGTGGTCCTTAGTGGTAGGTGGTCTTTAGTGGTAGGGGGTCCTTAGTTAGGTGTTTTCACCGCACATCCATAAGGTTCAACTCGAGTGACAGAAACTCGCCCAAACATGCTGTAAGTTGCAGCCTGCAGGCACGGTGACCAGGTGACTGGTGTACGCCATGTTCGATTGGGAATAAGGACCGAACGCTACATCCCAGCCTTTTCGGACCAAAACCAGTCGACTCAGCGTCAAAAGGACTACAAAATATGGGCCAATCGCGGTCTTCCGGGCTTTTATAAGAACGAAATGTGTAAATGAGATAGGCATTGTTCATACCTTGCTCCAGAATGTGCGTTGCCACTTTTCTGTACCACTTACATGACTTGCGAGTGGCCGTATACAAAGAGATCATGCCATCATTCCAATCCACTCCTCCCAGATGCAGATTGTAGTCGTTCACACACGTCAACTTCCGAATGAGACTCTTCTCGCAGTCGGTTACCTGGCCCATGCATATTCAGGAAGGTAGCATGCCAGTTCAATACTGCTGTACCAGTTGTCGATGGACAACTGGTATCCCTTACCCAGCAGTGGCTGAATAGTCGGCCCTTCCAATATTTGGCCACCTGCCGACCCTTCCAATAGTTGGTTAGGTGCGCCACATCCATCAAATGGATGACAAGGGCTTGAACCCCCACCAGCCTTTCTCCACTGTAAACAAGAAAGAAGCCGCAGAAAGCACAATGTCATAGAGCTCTATTGCTGGGGGAGAGAGCTGTGAGCACTGCACTCTTACCAAGTATCACAATATAAAATAACCAAGAGGCGACGCTTGATGGACCGCCTCAAGTGCTGGAAGAGGGGTATTACCCCTGTCAGTTTAGCCCCACAATGACACGTGAATGCCATTTTAACTTGATGATACGGAAGTGAAGGTGTGAACCGCAAAGCAAGACCTTTCACAGCGTCTTGGTATTCCGACTGCAGAAGCAGTCCGACCTGCCGGTCCTTCCAGTATCGGTTTCGATGGGCCGCATCTGCAAGGTGTGCGGTCACGGCTGGGGCCCCCACCAGCCTTTCTCCACTGTAAAAACGAAAGAAACAGCAGAAAGCACAGTGTCAGTGTCCTGATAGTCGGACTGCAAAAGGAGTCCGACCTGCCGGCCCTTCCAGTAACGGCTCAGGTGAGCCACATCCGCGAGATGCGAAGCCACAGCTGAGCCTCCCACCAGCCTTTCTCCACTGTAAAAACGAAAGAAACCGCAGAAAGCACAGTGTCATAGAGCTCTTTTGTTTGGGGAGAGAGCTGTCAGCACTGCACACTTACCAGGTATCGCAATATACAATACAGGGTCCTAATACGCTCTACGGCGTCCCGGTAGTCGGACTGCAACAGCAGTCCGACTTGCCGACCCTCCCAGTAACGGGTTAGATGGGCCGTACCCGTGAGGTGGGCGACCACGGCTGGGCCTCCCACCAGCCTTTCTCCACTGTAAAAACGAAAGAAACCGCAGAAAGCACAGTGTCATAGAGCTCTTTTGTTGGGGGAGAAAGCTAGGAGCACTGCACACTTACCATTTGTCACAATATATTATAAGAAAGAGGCGGCGCTTGACGCACCGCCTCAGGTGCTGAAACAAGGGTATAACTCCTGTCAGTTCCACACCGCAGTGGCAAGTGAACGCCATACTGTAAATGTAATGATACTGAAGTGAAGGTGTGAACCGCAAAGCAAGGCCTTTACCTTCTTCCTGTCGAATTCGCTCCCCAGCTGCATACCGACATCATCGGCTAAAATCCAATCATACCAAGTAATGCAAAGGTCATCAGTTGACCTTTTGGACTTTTCAACTCTTATCCAAAACCACCAAGAGGAAAAAACCCAGGATGAAGAAGACGTCAGTTGTCGAAGCGTTTGTGGAGGAGTTGTTACATTATTCTCAGTAAATAGATATGGCTGATACATTCGGTGTAGACTTGGACGACCGGTCGTGGTCTCTCACCACGGGTCCTTTACTAATAGAAAGGCGGGCGCCAATAAGAACTGTTGTGGAGTTGGCATATCAAAAAGCGCAGCAAGAAATTTGGCACGTCGATGGTAGACTCCATCGGGAGGACGGATCAGCTCTTGTTGATAGTAGGGGAGTCCGCCTGGTGCTATGGAGGTCGCCTTCATCGCTTTAATGAACCTGCTTGGATAGGACGGGGTAGCATCGAGTACTACCTCAACGGCGCCCGTCATAGAGCCGACAGTGTCGGACACGGAAACTGCACACATCGTGAGTTGAGCTATGCAGATCCCAGACCTTCACACATCATCAGGATACTGATACGCTCCACGGTGTCCTGGTAGTCGGAGTACAGAAGCAGTCCGACTTGCCGGCCCTTCCAATATTTGCCCAGGTGGGCCACATCCATCAAATGGGTGGTAAGGGCCTGAACTCCCACCAGCCTTTCTCCACTGTAAACACGAAAGAAACCACAGAAAGCACAGTGTCATAGAGCTCTATTGTTGGGGGAGAGAGCTGTCAGCAGTGCACACTTACCAGGTATCGCAATATACAAAAACCAAGACGCCTCAACGTCAACATCAGGCACTTGCAAGTCGTCACCAGGCACGAACCAGTCATCATCGTCTTCATCCTCCAGGTAGGGTCCTGATCGCTCGCAGCATCAACAAAGATGAATTGGATGGCCTCTTCCTCCGTGAAGCGACGACGCGACATGACCGAAATGTGAGCGACCCGACCAAAATGTCGATAATTTGGAATAGTCAAAATTTGAAAATTGCATTGTACTCAAGGACTCCCTGGGCCGCGTTCACGCGGCCTACGGGCGAAGTTCGACCTGCAGATGACGCACACCCACGTGCGGGTGACAGCCATCCACTTTAGCACTCTACATCTAGTCCACGGGTGCAGTATTGGACAGCTCGCGATGTAGTGTTTTCATGACCTATATATACGTCATAAGTGGACGGGCGTCATTCTCAATGACGTATTTATACGTCATTGGCCCTAAAAGGGTTAAAGGGGAAGTTCACCATAAAATCAAAATTTCAGAACCTGTAGGGAAAAATCGACTGTTTCCAATTGCGGAAGTCCGAGGTTGATCTGAGCAACCGTTCTGGAGTTATAGCATCTGGAAGTTTAGACTAAATTCGATGACGTCATGATGACATCATAATTTATGACGTCATGTGAGATAAACTGATTTTTCAAAATTTGATATGGGATATATGACACCTTACTGGTATCTAAACTGGAAACATATCTCCCAGAAAGCTTGTTGCAGCAACGAAAAACGACATAAATTGGCTATTTACCATCTATGGACCACTTGCCAGAGACCTTGTTCACATGTGACATTATTTCTGATTCTGTTTTTCTCATACTCCCCTCGCTGGGAATACATATTTCTGTTCTCTTCATGCTCCCATCCCTGGGAAATATGTTTCAGATGCATGCAGAGACAAGTCAAGTCGGACGCACCTGTTTCGCCACAAAACCTGACCAGGGAAGTGGTATGACTGTTTTTGTGTGTGTGGGGGGGGGGGGGATGGGTGGGTGGATGGGTGGGTGGGTAGATGGGTGGGTGGGTAGATGGGTGGGTGGGTGGATGGGTGGGTGGGGGGATGGGTGAGTGGGGGGATGGGTGAGTGGGGGGATGGGTGAGTGGATGGGTGGGTGGATGGGTGGGTGGATGGGTGGGTGATCTATGTCCAATGAATCTCATAAGCCATTAATTGGTTCAAACGTGTTCAATTCTTGGCTTATTTTCTCGTTTTTAGGGAAATCCTTTGGGGAGGTGGTGCTCCGGGTTCTGTTGTGTATACATGGATGGAAAATAATGTTCTACATAGGATGAAAGCTAGCGTGGATATCAGTTAGACGTGTGCACACGTCAGGCAGTTTCTTGGGATCGGGAGAGCTTGATTTGACTGAATTTGACTGACACTGCACAAGAGGTAAATAATTCTTGTTCTTGCTGTGAACTGAAAGAAGACGACGACTAATGCGCAAGGCGCTTGCGCATAGAGAAAAGAGGCAGGAAAAAACATGGAGGACGTAGCTAAGAGGTGAGTGAGTCAGTAGAAATAATAAACTCGCGGCCCAGCTTCGGTGTGGGAACGCGGAAACAAAACCGGGATAGAGAACACAAACCATGACGTGTACTGCAAATAATCTCAAGACATTGAGCATCATGTCAACGTCGTGACAAGACTGTTAACCCTTTATGGGTCTCACATAAGCGTAAGGGTCGTATGTGAACCTTACAGTAAAATCGCATTTTCGGTGAGTTTTGTTGCTAGGAGACAACTAAAATGGTGCTCCATGCGTAGCTGAGGTCCAAGGCTTTCCAACGGTGTAAAAAACAACCATACTTACCATATACATTTTGCAGTATCAATCGACTGAAGTCTGGTGAAATTGGAAAAGACGATCATCCGCCATGTGCGCATTTCGAGAATGGGAGTGCATCTCTTGAGGCCGTGTCAGAAAAGCTTTCTGAGGACACTGACGGCACCAGTCTAGGCTGGATGTCCCTGGAGTATTTCCAGTGTGATGTGGTGAGAAAGAGAGCTCCGTTGAGTCCTCCTTGCTCAAATAAATCGTCCCCGAATGAAGAAATCAAATTTACCAAACAGCGAGGAAGCACAGCAACAGCAACTCTTACAAGGACTTGTCAGGTGCGATCAGCTGATTCGCCTGGCCGTGAGAATCACGGCATGCGTGACATCGCGCCTGAGTACTCATCTGAGCGAGAGTGAATCTGATGCGAGCGGCGCTGAGGTGAACGAATCAAAATTGTGATATTGTAGAACTGTTGCTGCTGGTGCATCGCCGATGGCGAGGTATTGGAGTTCAAGGACGGAATTAGGAGCATATTTTCTTCACCAAGACGTAGCGCTTACCTGATTGTTTATCATAGGACTTCAGCCTCATCACGAACTTGGTATGCACTTTGTGCTGTGATTTTTTGGTTTTTGTTCATAATTGTATTTTCTCTCAACTTGAAGGGCTACCACGGGTCATACCCTTGCCTGGACATAGTCATATTTGTGTTTTCTGGACTCGTCCAGGCATACAGATTTTGAAAATATATAGTTTACCCATAGTTTACCCCCATACACACACTTGAGAGGGATGAAAAGCGTTTCTTCTGTAACTCTGAGTTTCACGGTTTTAACCGATCATCAGACAGTACTACCTCTCAAAATTCTCACCATCAGCCGTCACATAACCTTCTCACCACTTGCAGTCGCCGGTGCGGTGCTGCTCATAATTACCCCATTGTCCTTCTTCTTGCCTCCCTCAGAAGAACATGTAGTTTACCCATACATAGTTTACCCAAACTCACAGAACTTGAGTTATGGCTGGTTGTTCGTACGCGTGTTTGCATGACCAACCCTTACGTACATTGAGTAAGACCCACAAAGGGTTAAGATGACCGGTAAAAATGCATTTTCGAAAGGATCATTTTACAGAAAATTGTTTCAACGTCCAGTACACGGCTGTTACGACGCGGCCAGAATCCAAGATGGCCGCTGGAGTCACGCGAGCAAAATGAAGCGCCGCTTTGATCGTGGACTCGAATCTAGGTCTACGATTTTTTTCTTTTTTTTGGAAAGGAGCATTGAACATTGTCATTGGATTTGTTTTCGTCTTCGAAGCATCTCGTTCATGGAATTGTACTTTGTGATTTCTTGGATATTTTGAACAGAAATAAAAGTAGATGGTGTAGTGCTTCATCTGTCTAAACTCTGAATGGACTGCCGGTTTAGTTGAGGGACACTGGCAGCACTGGTTCTATGGAATCAACACATGGGGTCAGCCCAGGATCTCGGAACGACCAATCGTACGAAGCATGACCATTGTGATTATTACCTGCCCTCCTCGAGCTTCAATACCCGGTACCTGTAGTCACTGCTTGGAGCTATAACACTAACAGTAGAAGCATATTGCAGTGATGCAGCGAATTGCCAGCCTGAGGAAACCCGCCACTCACACGCTTCCACAGTGATACAAACTGAAGCTCTGGCACAGCACAGAGGATGGAATTTTGCTGTGCACCAACAACCTCAGGCTGGAAATAAGCTACAATAGTAGTAGTAGTAGTACGTGTATATGTGTTGTAGTACGTTATTGTGTGTACGTCGTGTTTACGTTGTGTTGGTGCATGCGTGTGTTGCCAGGTTGCTGTGGTGTGAAAAGCAGTCTTCGTCTTGAGTTCGTCATGTCCAGTTGTTTTTCCGTAGTCGTCTTGTAATAACGAAGACTGCTTTTCACACCACCGCAACACGCGCATGCACCAACACCACGTACACACGACGCACACAAAATAACGCACTACAACACACGTGGTCGTCGGAATGTACTAGTGCTATGTTCAGGGCTCTCTGCTACGCTTGCGTCTCTGCGTCCGTGGCAGAAGCAGAGTGTGCTGTGGCAGCGCATTCAAGATGTGTGCTTGTGCACATGCATACAGCCGGTTAGCCGTGTTTCGTATGGAGGAATGATTTCGCTCCAGCTGATTGAAGGCAGCATGGATGGACTCTGCCCCCTGCTCATTCAGTAGCCCCATGCCCATTTGTAAATTTTCCAAGCAGCTGACTGCATGGGCCTCAAGAAGGTGAAGCTTTGGTGTGACGTTGCCACGACCACGCGAGACAACTTCCTGCGGCAAGCTGCAAGAAAAGCAGAAATATTGGCACGCAGTTGTGAGAGCGAGTTAACATTTGGACTTACACTGGTGGACAATCCTACATGACAAGCTGCAAATTTAGAAAATAATGAAACATAGCGGTCCTTAACAACAGAACCGAACTTGCACCAAACACGTCATTTGATCTCTCTGTCCTGCACTCGCACCTTCTGCACTAGCCTCTGCTCTCTTGGAGATGACATGTGCGGGTGCAGAACAGAGATCACTTAACACTTTCTCCTGCAATGTGTAAAGGAGGACGTCATGGATGACCGTCTCCGTGCAGTACGACCACTGCAATCGGTGGAAGTTGTGAGAACAATTCTCAACGTGGCTCTTTAGGTCGCAAAGCCTCACCTGCACTGGGCAGCCTGTTAGCGGCGCCTCGTAGAAATCGCACTTCAAGACTGACTGCTTGATGATGTCAGCCACAATAGTATGTGGTGACACTAAATTATCTAGACAAAGTGCATCTTTGCAGTGCGGACATTTCGTGCTTTGCTCCAGCCAACATGAAATGCACTTCGCACAAAACAAATGTTTGCAGCATGGTGTTTCCAGAGCAGCGTCTACAAACAACGAACAAATGCCACACATTAATAAATAATTATTGTTCATGCTGCTCACGAAAGCGACTTGGGACAAGGTCAGAACCAGTTTTCAAGCTACCAGTCGCTTCTTCGGTGACATTGTCAACAGGAGTCAGGGTGGTGCTGATGGGGATGGGTGATGGCTTTGCAAACGGCACCTCACATTTTGCAAGTTTGGACGGTCGTCCAATCACACCCGACCCACAAACACTACAGTTACTATCCTGTGCTTCCCACAGTTTCATTGCCCCCCCCCCCCCCCCACACACACCCACTAATCCTTGCATACCTCTCTTTATTCTCCTGAGCATTCTTATACCGTCGTACAACTGCCATGCATGACGCACAAAATAATTCAGGATATACATCAGCATTTTTTTGGTCTTTTTTAATAGTTGGAAAACAAGATTCTAACTCAGTAATATGATCCGACACAGCATATTTCTTAGAGACGCCTTTCTTCGCTATATTACTAAACTTACAACCACTAACACGGCACATCTGGCGAAGTAGCTCCCTATGCCTATCCATAAGATTGTTTTTGGTATTTTATATTTTTAGACAGGCAATTACAAACTGACCTGAAAAAACAATCGTAAAGGAGCGTAAAGCTACGAGGACGACTCCTCACACAACATAAAGACCTTACCTTCGTACTCCAACAAGAACTGAAGTTTACAAAAACGAGGCACCCACACTAATAGCTGCCAGAAGTCGCTGGAGACGATCGATGACATCCACACAGTGAAGCACAAGAAGAAGAAGAACGATCCGGCACGGACAACTATTTCGACTTCGACAATTTCTTTTGAGAGAACAAGCTGCACGTGAGTGTAAAACACCAAAACCTTCGTAGTAATCGGCCTGAAACAATACTCGGGGCCCCTAACACGACGGCAACTCGTGAGATACTTCCCTAAAACAATGAGGCTGTCAAGGACAAATTTCAAACATGTCAAGGAGTCCTCAACGCATTCTCAGCAGGTCACCTGCGGCCTCGTGCCCAGAGGATTCTGGCCGCATTCAATGCATGCATAACAGCCGTGAGTATGGAACGTTTTATGCACCGTTAGGGACTGAAATAATCGTGAGTAAAAACACACTTTTGTCGTCGGGGTAGTTACCTGCCCGGATGATACACCCTTCCGATTACTCTCACATCACACAGAGGACTGATAATAATGGAGGTTGCTCATTGAGACTCTCAAGAAGAAGGCATCAAGGAAGGAAATGCGTACAGCATAAATAAAGCGTGCATGTGTAGTCTCGGTTGAAAACAAACTGCCTCTTCTACGCTCTCGCCACGCCACATATGCAAGAGGACTTGTAAATTGGTTGTACTCAGTTGGAGAGAGATCTTTTTCTAAACCACACTTCACGACTCGAGGAGAGAACGCCCAACTGACAACTAACAACTAACGACTGTCTCTGAGACAAGATGAGCCAACAGCATATACAGTGAAGGCGTACAACGGGGACAAGACGAGCAAGTGTGTACACAACGGGGACAGAAGACGGTGCAGCCCCATGTACGCAGGAGTCAAAACAGCGCAGCAGCGTGTACCGTGGCTCAGCAGCATGTACAACAAAGAGACACAAAAGCAGCAGCATGTACGACAAAGAGCTACAAGCGCAACCACATGTACAACACTATCCCCCACCAAAAAAAAGACATCCATTCCTGTGGATGGGAGCAAAAGGGAAGTGTATAAAAAACGGAAGAAGACAGACCGGAGAAGAAGACAGAAAGACAGGGGAGATAATGTGAAACAACATATGTACAGGCGACAATTAAACACAAAAGAAGTGGGGCCACAACTGTTGAACGCATGACGAGTAGGCCAGGAGGGTTAACACCAGTCGGGAGCTCCTCAAAACTGTGCACCATCAATCGGAACCTGCAAGCAACACATTGTACAAGGGACCCTGGCTGGCGAGCTGTTCGACCTGTGTTTGTCCCTTTGGATCTTGATTGTTAGAACAGCACCAACCCAGTACGCCACCCACCAAGCAGTCAAGACAAACAAAAGTACAAATGCATGAGAAAACAGGTTATGCCGACGGACCCAGCGGCGCTGCCAGGAGCGGCGAGACCGACGGCACGCACCGACTGAGAAGACTGGGGCAGCAGGACCAGGTATCCAGGCAGCTTGCAGCACAGGACGCACACTGGACGGGTGACCGAAAAACCGATGAAGCTACGGAAACTCAGAGAAACAGAAGGACACACACACACAGACAGAAACACGGACTGACGCAAACATCTCAGCTATACCAGGAGTCAAAATATCAGACGAGAAAACCCACAAGAACAAATGGCAGAACAGCAACGTTGAACACGCCTACGGAAACAGTGGCAATCTATCAATGAGGACACTAAGTTAGATAGCACCCAAACAAATCGGTCACCAATACGCAAACAAAAATTAACGTAGAAAAACCACAGGGCGCTACCCTGAATAACCACAGGTCTCTAACCTACTGGGACGCACAAAGGCCAGCCAGCAAAACACCGAAACCGACCACCGCAAGGCGAACAGATCGGTCACCAATACGCAAACAAAAATTAACCTAGAAAACCACAGGGCGCTACCCTGAATAACCACAGGGCGCTACCCTGAATAACCACAGGGCGCTACCCTGAATAACCACAGGGCGCTACCCTGAATAACCACAGGCCTCTAACCTGAAAACCCCATAGGGATTGAACCTGAATATCACGCGTGAAACACATCCGCTCACGAAACAAAACAAAAAAAAACCGTCCTGGTCCTTACTGGAATGCACAAAGGCCAGCCAGCAAAACATGGAAACCGAACACTCGCAAGGCGAACCGATACAAATAAGCGCTGGATCCCACCAGCCCACCAGGCAGACCGTGGCTCACCATGATCGGACGCCCCCCTAGGTGAAATGGAGAGACCCACGTTCCAAAACACAATGACAAAACGACACGCTCACAGACAGATTGCCACCCGGACCGTCAACGAGACTCTCAGAAGCATGTCACATCACTTGGCGACAGCCATTCCACATGATCGGTGGAGCAACACGGCGGAGCACTAAAACTCTCTACACAAAACATGAATACTAGTAGAACGAAAAAGAAAGCACTTGTACTTGAAACTGGAAACGACGTAGTGTTACCACATCGAGTAAATCGACGGGGACATCTACCAAACTGAAACAAATCGAACGACACAGGATCGGAGCAGTCCGGCGACAAGGAATAGACGTGCACCAGTGCCCAACACGGCGCGAGTAACAATGAGCAAACGAGAGCAAAGCTACCCATGCTGACGACCAAGCAATACGACGAGCATACACTACAGAACGGACAACAGAAGGTGTGAAAACACAGTGCACACGACCACACGAACAACCAGAGGGCGGAGGGCGACAATGTACACTGGTTCAAAACACCGCACACAGAGTTGCTCCACAAGGACTGTGTGCAGTAAAAGCTTCTCAGGTATGTAGTTTGATAAGATTGGTGAGACATTTGACACCTCTGAATAGCCTGCATACATGCGGTGGAAGGGTTTATCGATCTGTAACAGCAGGTAGATCTACACCTAAATTGCCTTATCATACGACGGTTCGTGCTCACGATTGCACGATACTATGGTTCTATGATGCGCGACAAGACCCTTCTACAGTACTGTCGGGCGCTGAAGAACGGTTCACTGAAGAACGTCCAGGCTAGAATTTCACCAATTTTTTTAGAACGGTATAGCTAGATATGTTTACAGATAGGAACGGAATCGTAATGTACACTACAATATACACTAGGTCCCTCGGACGTATAACTCTGTACTAGTACATGTACGGACCGTACCATAGGATAAGAATGAAACTGCTGCGTTCGCTGAAAATAATATCATCCTCGACTAGAACACTGACCCCCCAGTTCTTCGACACCCGAAAATACTGTAAACCCGTTTCGAAATGCATTACAATAAGAAAAATAATTCAAAAATAAATTAAAATACAAAAATAAGTAAATGAATGCGAAACTATAAGATACTCCCTTACTAAGAACACTTGTAGAGGGGTTGTTGAAGGCCCTTCACCTTCTGCCAATGTCCATGGGCCTTGAGGTGATCGACAAACGGTCGATTACCACTCATGGTTTTCCACACGAGTTACACGTGAAAAACATACTCTCTAGTAGATGAAGTTTAGAGGTGAAATGTGATAGATCAAGGCACGACCAATTTCTTTATACCCATAATCTCCTAATGAGAACTAGGATGTTCATTGGTTGAGGGGTGTGGCGCGCGCGCGCTGTACATACATGTGCAGTTATACATGTTATACATGACATGTATAACCCCCCATGACCCAAGAGGCAAGAATGTGCAACTCCTACATTGTTACGGAATCTCGGCCATTCCGTTCCCCGGGAAGACTTGTTTGTTACATTATTATATTATTGACATGACGGAAATGGAGACTAAACTCAGAGGGACGAACAAGAAGACTGACAAAAGGACTGTCGACTACAAAATCGCGCATGCTCATATCACACATGCACGCGACTAGACGAGACAGTTTGGGGGAATGCCATCACACAGGAAAACAACACATCATTTCATAACAACATGCAATACCCTTTCTATGGTGTTCGCCGATAGCACTTGGTGCAGTGTTCCAGATGATCATTTGCAGCTCCGTTCTAGCGAGCAGCGGAGTAATAATAATAAAACCACTCACTGTCAGAAACTTACTCAGCGTGTATGCAACACATCTGCTTGATCACTGCAGATTTTCGGATTGCACGCACGCTATCCCCAGTTGTAGGTAGTACAAAAAATACCTGAGATACGTGATTTGAGTTTTCACCATCGGAGACCCAGTATGAAGAGTTGCACACTCTTGGGAGTTACATTGTATATACTCTTGGTGTATAGTTCGAGAAAGAAATGATTTATGTCTAAAAGAATTATATGAGCGGAAAGCTAGAAAAACTCTACATCACATCAACCATTCAATAGAAGAAACCGATTCGCATCTCGATCTGATATCACAGTTCAAAGATTCCAAACCTGAACAAAAAAGACTCACCGTGACGGGGGCGTCTTTCTGCTTTCGAAACATCTCTTGTTCTCCAAGGTCGTCACCTCCCCTTGGTTTTGTTTGAGACGTCTAGACACAGCCTTGTTTACAAAGGTCAATTGAGAATGCAACTCCTACATAGACACAGCCTTGTTTACAAAGGTCATTTGAGACGTCAAGACACAGCCTTGTTTACAAAGGTCATCGTGGCGTGATCTATGACCTCGATATGAAGTAGTCTCAACCTGGTGTTTCATTATCGACTCCTTTGCAGTGTGAGAAGCTAAAATGGCGTGAACAACTTCTGAGCCGTGTAGAGCAGAGAAATGGTATTTATTTTCATGCGATAATGAAGAATTCTCAATCCGTCGCCTCAGTGCTAGCAAGACAAGCAGGGATCTTGACCCGATGATAGCACATCCCAGAAGATTCGATATGTCACCACTCACTGCTGCTGAGTATATCTGCAGGGTCACCAGTCTGATCTTGAATGTGAAGAATAGGAAACAGCACCTTCCTAAAATCGTCATCGGTAGTGTGGAGGACTACGGAACTATTAGTGAGACTGATGATGGTGTCATACTGCGAAGGTGGACTGATGGTAGACACTCATTCTACAAGCTTAGTGAAATGCGTGACGAACCGTGCTCTCAACACATCATCGACCTCTTCGCTGATGCGACCTATTTGGATTCCAGCTACGTAATGCAACTTGTCAAGGAGGTGAATGAGAATGAAGTCTATCGAGTTCATGATGTGCGTGTACGACATAGTACCAAGGCCGTTCAACTCCGTGCCGTTGCAACAAGAGTAACGCGGATTCGTGTGTGAGTTGGTACGATCGACATCAGCGAGTATGGATTCGTCTCGAAATTACCAGAGTCGACTGTTGACACGATGGAGGTGCAAAGGAGGTCGTCGACTGACAGTTCGATTGCTGACTGGGTGAAACCATTGGTGCACATCAGAGAGTCCGACAACTCCACCTCGTACTGCGTGTAACGGAAGAGGTCATGGGTGAATCCATCCTCACACGTATTCGAAGAGTAAACTTTGTAGTCTCTCATCTGATACCAGCTTGATGAAATAATGATAACAAGAACTGAATTGTATATACTACCTTTCTCCTCCACTCCATTGCGATCTTCAGTGTGCGTTCCATTATTCTTTGTAATGACATGTATCGTATCTGTAGCATTCATATGAGGACAATAAGCGAGGAAGTGGCCAAATTCTCCGCAGCCATAGCACGCACGGTCGGGCTGCATGGCTCCTCGCAAACCTCCGCGTCCGAAACGGCCGTGACCACGGCCACCTTGCAGCTGGCCTTGCTGTTGGCTGACAAAACCGTTTGTGACACCGACAGCTCTCTCCAGTGCGGAGGGATGAGAATCAACATTTTCAAGGGTGCCGGCCAGGCGATCACGTTCTGTGTGTTCCTGGTCGCCATTTCGGTTCTCCGTGGCAACGCTCGGCCGGATGGGACTGTACTCCGAGTGCCTGGGTCGACTGGGCGCGGGAGTCGACTGTTGTTGGTGTCGCGGAGCTGTTGCAAACACGGGCTGAGCGTATCCCGATCGGGATTGTTCGCGGGCGTGGATGGCACCCACCTCAATCGCCTTTTGGACGGCTGCATCCAACGATGTAGGTCGTGGAGATGCAAGTGCCAGACGCAGGTCTTTCGTGCCCTGGCCGTCGATGAACAACTGGAGCAGCATTGAGTCCAGGAGCGGCCCACTCTGCCCGGGATAAGCATGGCGTGCCAGACGTCGCAGCTCCTGCGCGAACGCATACTGGGTTTTAGTGGCCAACTTCACTCTCTGTCGGAGCGTCGCCTCGTGCATAAGGGCCAGTTGCGGAGGTTCCAGTCTCGCGCGCAGCCCTTTGACTGCCTCGCGATAGGTGATGTTGGGTGAGTTGGCAACGATGTCCGTCAACATCTCGCGCCGGCAACTGGTGCAAACATTGTTCATGGGTGTAGCCCGACAGGGCACATGCGTTATCAAAGTGGCTCATATAATTTACAAAATCTTGTCCAGGTTGACTGCCAAATGTGTCTGGGAGCAAGATGGGTTTGGGCTGTGGACGTGCATGTAGTGCGCCCGTGTCCATGGTGTCCGGCAAGCGAAAACGATGGGACAACCCCTGTACCGGCGAACTCTCGCGCTCTTCAGCAAAGCTTATGTCACAGCCAGCTTCAGCGAAGCTACGCTCTAACTTTTCTTGTCTCTTGGATTTCGCTGAACGGCCCATTGTGAACAAAAAATTGTTTTTGTGTTTTTGAATTTTCGAAAAAAATAATCTCTGCAAAAATTTCCCGTGGATTCGATATCGACGAGTCGATCAACGATCTAGATCTACGTATGTAACCTATCGTGCGTAGCGGCAAACAACTAAATTTTGCAGAGACAATTCCTAATAGGCAACTTGTACCGGAATCTCAGCCATTCCGTTCCCCGGGACGCAGGACACAAAGGACAAGACTGGTTTGTTACATTATGTTATATTTACAAGACGGAAAAGCAATCTGCTCTGGCAGAGACGAACAAGAAGACTGACAAAAGGACTCTCGACTACAACATCGCGCATGCTCATATCACACATGCACGCGACTAGACGAGACAGTTTGGGGAATGCCATCACACAGGAAAACAACACATCATTTCACAACACCTGCCCCCTTGATGTCATTCCACAAAATAATAAACCGACACCATGTTCCACATGCACAACAGCAAAAGGAACCACAGCAGAACAGAAAAACGAAAACCAACCATCAACCTAGAGCCGACGCTCTAAAATAATATCCGGGCCACGAAACAGGGCCAAACAAAAACCTACAGCCGACGCTCTACAACCAGGCCACGCCACACAAGGCCAACCGAAACACGGGAGCCGAGGCTCCAACAAAATAATAACATGCGCACAGCCGCACGAAATAAATCTACAACAAAAACAATGGAGAACAACAGAACGAATAGAAGAGCAACAGACCGACAGCAACCAAACTGAAACAACACAGTAACAAGCAACGAACTGAACAGAGAGAGAGAGAACACAGCGAGCAAAACAACAAGACGAACAACAAGGACGACACACAGTCGGTAACGCCAGACTCGTCCACTGTCCTCTGGCGAGCCACGGCCACACGCTCCGTCGTGGTTCCTGCCCTAACAGGCTCCAGTCCACAGTGACTGTTCTAGTCCATCACCTTCTCTGCCTCCTCTCCGCGTCGTCTTCCCCTCCCACCAGCTCTTCACCTCCTCCGCTCCCACGCTCTGTTTACATCAAAGTAACAGTTACTTCGTTGTTGACGACGACGAACGGACTCATTACAAACTAACTCATTCTCTGCGTCCCGGGTTTCGGCACCACGTTGTAACGGAATCTCAGCCATTCCGTTCCCCGGGACGCAGGACACAAAGGACAAGACTTGTTTGTTTTACATTATTTATTGACAAGACGGAAATGGAGACAACACTCAAAGGGACGAACAAGAAGACTGACAAAAGGACTCTCGACTACAACATCGCACATGCTCATATCACACATGCACGCGACTAGACGAGACAGTTTGGGGAATGCCATCACACAGGAAAACAACACATCATTTCACAACAAACTACTCGTACTCTATCTACGGACACAGTGTAGACTCTACTACCGGTACACCCAGCTAACAGATATCCTAATAACAGACAACAGACAGCAGTCAGTATGCCATCATGCACAAAACACGGACACAGAAAATGTTCTGAAAATGTTTGGCCAGACAGGTTGGCGCCAATGCGTGACCTATGGACTGTAAACAATGCATGCAACAAGAAAACGACGAGCAGAAAGAAACACAATACAGAAAGGAAAATATCGACGAAAAGAGTGGATGAGGATATGGTAGTTCACTTGCGTGGGACTCCGTGGGTCTTCGTAGTAGGCGATCTCCGAAGGCGTACACACTCCGCCAGCGATGTAGACGCAGTTGACGTTTTCCGCTGCCACCAGTGTAGGCTCCCGGCTAATGAAGTCCCCTCACACCAAAACACATGGGTTTTATAGTATTGAATTATGGCAGTACAAGAGTGTAGACAAGAAGGAGAACAGGACAACGACCACTCAAGACAGCTAGAACAGAACAGAACTGGAGACCCACTGGAGCATGGGCTCTTCTATGTGAGTGGCTCTCATCGCCAAGGGGAACGAGCGGGAAATACGAATAGTGAGTATACAGGTGGTAGCATAAATATTTAATACAGCTATTATGTTCAGGGCAATACGGACAACCCAAGTCACGACCACACATCGAAAACTACTGCTCGCTTGAAGACTGTATAAAGTGTATTCACAAACAACAACAAATCTGAAAACTCTGAAAAAGAAACTAAACAAAAAAGCCACGAGGTCCGCGCAGCACCTTGCGCACCAAGATCATCTACGAAAATGGAGGCATCGCAGTTCGCCTTCAAGAAAACAGCAACTATTGCAGCGAAGCGGTGAAAACTGCAAGAAAGCGAAAGCCATAGATCACGGACACAACAGAAAAAGTCTGTCCCAAAGAAAGCGCATCGCTAGCCGCGCAGCATTGTTCACACACAGCGCACAGTTCACTGTACATTTGGCAAAAAAAACATAAAAGAAAATCAAGACTGTTCAAAGCGCAAAAAACACATGTTCACGTCATGTTCAAGGAAATTCGAACGAAGAGAAAAAGAGAGTAGAGAAGTTTAGAGAAGCACAAGAACGACGAAATGGAGAAGAGAAACGTTCTTGAGATGAAGAGTAGAGAGAAGAGCAGAGAGAAGAGAGAGACAGACTGGAAAGCAGTTCTACAGAAGACGTGATAGAGAAGAAAGGTGAGAGAATAGACAGAACGAAAATAGCAAAGACAAAGTCCACAACAAATTCAAAACAATGTCGATCTTGTTCACAAGTTCAACCATCAGGCAGGAACATATTACATATCTATCAAGAACTGACCTTTGTGACGTGTGTATGAGCATGACCATTTTCGAAAATTGCATGGGGAGGTGGGAGCATTCTTCTTTTTATACCCACTCCCGTCCGGGGCAAGGTGGGGGTACAACCCCCCTTCACCCGAAAAATCATATTTTCACGTAAAAACCGGGCGCCCGGTTTTTACCCCAAAAATGGGGTACTATCAATAGTACCCCATTTGGGCTGGGGGATGGCCCGGTCATCAAACCGGCTTGATACATACTACTATGTACTAACAGGAGCGAGGTTAGAACGAGAGTACTTGTACACAAGAGAACAACACAGGACTTCAATGCCATGGCTTAGATGGGAAACAATTTGAAAATCCCAAATCTAAAACTAGTAGAACTAGGCACAAGCCACAAAACATTACGCAGGGCAGACAAAGCATGCTCACCTGAGTAGGAGCTCCGAGGACAGGGTTGAGCAAACGGAGCAAAGCGCAGCCATGCCGAGGACGCGTGGAGAAGACAAGATTTGAAGCCTTGGCGAAAACAAAAACGATCTCAGGGTCATGGGGAACGATGCCACTAGCTGGGCGCCAATTGTCGTCCGGGGGGGGGGGGGGGTATTGACCTGACGATAGCCCTTCTGATTACTCAATCACATCACAGGTACATCCCACGTACACCACACTCAGACGACAGATATTCGTCTTTACTCCGAAGAGAGTCTCAGGAAGAAGGCAACGAACAACAAGAATGCGTACAAATGCA
This sequence comes from Sycon ciliatum, assembly GCF_964019385.1. Lineage (NCBI taxonomy): Eukaryota > Metazoa > Porifera > Calcarea > Leucosolenida > Sycettidae > Sycon > Sycon ciliatum. The sequence goes on along the minus strand of NC_088651.1, from coordinate 15,408,521 downwards.
CGCATGTGCAACCTGCGCAGTCCGCACAACGAACACGCGGACCCAGCACACACGTGCCAAAAGGGGCAGGGACAACATATGCACTCCAGAGTAATGCACACCGCACCAAGATTACAAGCGACCTAGCATGACCGTCTTACAACACTGCACCTGTAACATGTGACAGTTCTGTACAAAATGCAACAGGAGAAATCATGCAAATTCGTTAACACAATGAATCTCAATGAGGGAGACCACGTCCGACCCCACATTGGGAGGGGAGGGCGCACTGTCCGGTACAGTCCACTAGCCAGCGACGGAGCAGCAAGGGCAGCGAGACACTCGGCGAGAGCAGCGAGACCAGCAGCAGCGATACACTGCTGGCGATGGCGCTGCAGGCATCGCCGGCTGGGAGCGACCGGAAACGAAAACGGAAACAAAGCCGGACGCAGGCCCTCGGGAAGCGAACTGAACAAATCCTTCCACCAGCTCCTCTGCCTCCTTTTCCACTGTCTTGAATATCACCAACTCCTCTGTCGATCTCCTCCGTTGTCACACTTTCGAATCTTATTTTCACGATACTTGTTGACCACGACAAGTAGACTCGCCCTCTGCGTTCCGGGTTTCGGCATCACGTTGTTACGGAATCACAGCCCTTTCATTCCCCGGGAAGCAGGACACCAAAGAGAAGACTTGTTTGTTACATTATTATATTATTGACATGACGGAAATGAAGACTACACTCAAAGAGACGAACAAGAAGACTGACAAAAAGGACTGTCGACTACAAAATCATGCATGCTTATATCACACATGCACGCGACTAGATGAGACAGTTTGGGGAATGGCATCACACAGAAAAACAACGCATCATTTTTACAACATCAGCAGCAATACTACATTGACTGTTCGTCGGAAGAAGAAGACAGAAAGGCCACAGCGAAGACATGTGCACAATATACATGCATTGTGCATGCACATGAAACTTTGCAACGAAAACAACACGTCCACAAACTACATAACTGTGCTACATCATACAATGAGCAGCAAGACTACACTAACTGGTCTTGGGCAGAATATTGACAGCTTACACCGCTACAGGCGTGGTGGTGCGTGGCAGTGGCCGACTAGAATCTTGCTGCTCCGTCGGCAAGTAAGTGCCATCTGGAGCTGGGGCGGCGGGTGCTGCGGCTGCGTGGGGCATCATTGCTGAACCGGTGGTGACAGAGTTCCCAGGTGAGACAGGTTCAGTGCATGTACAGGCTCCTCGATCCATCAGACCTTATCAAGGCTGTCCTTAAAAGTTTGCTGACCACCAAATTGCTGGTCAAACAAACGAAACCGGTTCATTGAACTGAATGAGCAGCACAGAGATGAATAAATGGTTCTCCGTGGACATGCCAAGCCAATAAATGGCAGTAACTGAAAATGGTGCGACGACAATTGCAACCATCTATGGACCACTTGCCAGAGACCTTGTTCACATGTGACATTATTTCTGATTCTGTTTTTCTCATACTCCCCTCGCTGGGAATACATATTTCTGTTCTCTTCATGCTCCCATCCCTGGGAAATATGTTTCAGATGCATGCAGAGACAAGTCAAGTCGGACGCACCTGTTTCGCCACAAAACCTGACCAGGGAAGTGGTATGACTGTTTTTGTGTATGTGTATGTTTATGTGTGTGTGTGGGGGGGGGGGGGGGGAAGTGGGTGGGTGGGTGGGTGGGTGCGTAGGTGGGTGATCTATGTCCAATGAATCTCATAAGCCATGAATTGGTTCAAACGTGTTCAATTCTTGGCATTTTTCCTCGGTTTTTAGGGAATTCCTTTGGGGAGGTGGTGCCCGGGGTTCTGTTGTGTATACACGGATGGAAAATAATGTTCTACATCGGGTGAAAGCTAGCGTGGATATCAGTGACACTGTTAAGATGACCAGTAAAAATGCATTTTCCAAAGGAAAATTTTACAGAAAACGACGACGCGTACAGTACATGTACTTGCAAATCTCCACGACGCGCTGGATACTCCGAGCGAGGAGCTGGAGGTAAGGGAGCTGCGATCTCAGCTTGATGAGCGATCCCTGAGGTGAGCGATCTCGGGCGTTCAGCAAAATCGAGCTGATTCCGAGTAGCCGATTACTTTCTTGTGGCTTGCGCTGCTCTTGCCTGCACAGCGTGACAAGATAATCTATTTTGATGCGGCGCTGTATCAATCCAAATCACCCACCTGTCGCTCTCGAAATTCACTCGAACTCTAGCTAGACCTTTCAGGTACCAGCAAACTAACTAGCTAACCAAAATTGGGATGAAATGGGTGGCCAAGTAAGCATTGGCGACATATAAACAAAGCTGAAAGATAAGCGACAATATCGCTGACGCGGACCAAGTATTTTGGAGCCCAGCGAACAGCCGAATAGGCGCAAACCGGCCGATTTTGGGAACGCCTACGTACAGTCGTCACATCAGAGGTCATGACCGCGTACCGCGTACCGGTCAGTGAACTCTGATGCATGCAGCTGCAGAGTGCATGCTGTAGGATGATACCAAGAGTACATAACCCCATATGTACTCTTGATACTAATACCAAGAGTCTATAACGCGGGTTATGGACTCTTGATAATACTAGTACTAGTGGTGGCATTAGTGGCGATGCTAGTCTGCTACATACATACATGTACATCTAGATCTACGTGTACGGGTTGCGCCTCGCCGCGCCGGCGCAACAGCAGCTGCGTGATCGTCATGGTTACCGGTTTCGCGCCTTCCTGGCCGGCTACACTCTCTACTCGTCTCAGGACAGTAGAATCGAACTCCTTAGCAGCAGCTGCTGCGCATACTCCTCATCGGAAGAGTTTGCACGAGCAGTTTTTCGGTCTTGGTCAGAGAAGGTGGAAGCACTTTATTCTGCTTCCGTTTGTAGACGGTCAGTTTTGTCCTAAACCCTTTTTCCTGTCCAGGCAATGTGCTCAGTCCGTTCTTGACGAGTCCCTACGGCGAAGTGACAAAAGATTCCAAGTTATAGTGAGTTTCCAGACCGCGTAGGGCAAATCGAAACAAAGAGTTTATTCTTGAATCTCCAGAGAACCCCTTGTCTGCTTACCGCCAGTAGTTCTTTGTTGCCCCTGCCCATGACGGGTAGTGATGAGTAGATCCAGTAAATGTTTTCAAGCAGTTGATCCGAGGAGCTCCAAGTTGCGATAAAGACGGACTTGATTGCAATACTCGATACCATCATGTGAACTTTCGTCCTTTTCAGCAGTAGCTTGTGTAGCCATTTTGGCAGTATGTTGCGCAAGAAAGCAGTAATCGCCGGCTATTTCTCCGTGACTTCAGCCAGGTGTCGGACACGGAAACTGCACACATCGCGAGGTGAGCTATGCTGACATGCTTCATTCTCTCTGTCATCAAGCGATCGTTTTCATTGTGCGATTTGTGCTGGCTTGCATCACAGCTCTAGGCCGTTCAGTGACTTGTCTACTACTTCGAAGTACATGACATTGTGTAGTTTGGTGTGAACGCTTGTCTGCGGCTTTCCCAAAGGGAGGTCGACTAATGTCGTCGGTGCCGTGTGTTCTGTATGGTCTTCTCAATTGCAGGTTCGATGGCCGGTGGTTTGAGCAACATGTTCTCCGCGTTACACTTCGCAGAGCAGAGCTGATTGCCGAGCCAAAAGTAAGTTTTGGCAAGGTGCTGAGAAGGACCATCAGATGGCGACAAGAAGCGGGGAATCGTCTGCAACGACATCCATCAGCGCTGCTCAGCGTGTGCTCTGGGAATGGCCGTTCTGGGAAGACGCATCAGGTAAGAGGATTCGGTATACGTTTCGTACTTGAGGTTGGCGAGCAATTCTCTGTTGGTTGAGCAGTGAGTTCATCATACAGTTGAGCTCCGTGAAATCCGACCCGGAGTGCAAAGGCGGTGCCCTGGACTGGTTCCGATCACATTGCATTTCATTTGTACTTGCACATATGCAAATTCCAGCCGCATTCGTGCTACTTTCAGGGCGTCAAGGGTGTGCTAGTGGAGGGCGCAAAAATGCACTCTGGATCGGATTTTATCGAGCATAACTACTTCTTTCGGTAAAGGTATCGTTTAGGGTCCCAAATTATTTCAGTGGGCCAGCATGCAGAGCCCCAGGCATGCACATTACACACACGAGACATGCATAGTACAAACAGAGCATGCGCAGTGCAAACAAGGCATGCACCAGACAGTCGAGGTCAACAAGGTCATAATAATTAGGAGCATTCAGAGCTCAACCACAACTTGGTGAGTTTCCATTTAACTCTAGCTGCTGTCGTGTTAACCTCGACTGGCTCGAGTGCATTGACCTTGTTGACCTCGAGTGCATTGCGCATGCCCTGTTTGTACTATGCATGTCTCGTGTGTGTAATGTGCATGCCTGGGGCTCTGTAGAGCATGCTGACCCACTAAAATAATTTGGGACCCTAAACTATACCTTTACCCTTCTTTCCTTGTAGACTCGGGGTGAAGTGAGAGAAAAATAATATTTTTTCCGAGAATAGGGATGGCCGTTTTGCGGGTGTGTCTCTCGCTTCCTTACTACATTCGACTACACTTCTAACGAACTCGCATGATATAGGGAATTTCGTGATAAAGCGACGAACCCTTGTCCACTTCACAGTTTGAACCCACAATGTAAGTGCATCTCTGTTCCAGTCGAACCTCACGATTGCGGATACTCAAGGGACTAAGGTCAAATGTCCTCAATTTACAGATGTCCTCAATTCTCAGCAACTTGCACCCAGCATCATACAGTATGTATGTCATTTTGTTCGTTGCAATGGATGCAACCATCATAATACAGTACAGTCAGACCTCGCTTATCCGGTCCTCTGTTATCCGGATCCCTCGTCATTCGGCAGAAAATCGTTGGTTACCGATTTACAGCATATGTCATGAATACATACAGTGTGTGTGTGTATCCGATTATCCGGTTCCCTCGCCTATCCGGATGTGTTTTTTTTTGGTGGAAAAGGGATGTGTGCGGTTAAGCGAGGTCTGACTGTACATGTCTCGAGTAGGTGCTTTATGTACATGAGCATGATCCCATCCAGGACTGAGGTTGCCACATACTAGTGTACACTCCTGTAAGATAGTATGACACATGGCACATAGTGCATGAACCCTGGTGCACCAGCCAGTATGTCCGCATTTGCCAGGCTGACATCAGTGCAACACACTTTGTATTTGTATTTTATTATATAAAAGGATTTCCCAAAGGCTTTGGGCCTGTCGAGGGATCTCCTGCAAGAAGAATGAAATGAAAACTTTATGTAGAGGGAGCAGTTATTCGAGGATAGGCTAAGGAGATAGATGAAGGCATACAAAATCTGGTAATTAAGGAGTTGGAATACCGTCAGTGTAATGAATATATCTTACCTAAACACAGTACTATGGGGGCACGTGTGTTAGTGTCCGCATTTCGCATTTCGCAGGTGACCGCATTTTCAAGTGTCAGCGCATACAGTAAAACCTGTGACTAACGACCACCCCTTGGTGCCAGAGAAAAGCGGTCTTTAGTGGTAGGTGGTCCTTAGTTAGGTGTTTTCACCGCACATCCATATAGGTTCAACTCGAGTGACAGAAACTCGCCCAAACATGCTGTAAGTTGTAGCCTGCAGGCACGGTGACCAGGTGACTGGTGTACGCCATGTTTGATTGGGAATAAGGACCGAACGCTACATCGCAGCCTTGACGGACCGAAACCAGTCGACTCGGCGTCAAAAAGACTACAAAATATGGGCCAATCGCGGTCATCCGGGCTTTTATAAGAACGAAATGTGTAAATGAGATAGGCATTGTTCATACCTTGCTCCAGAATGTGCGTTGCCACTTTTCTGTACCACTTACATGACTTGCTAGTGGCCGTATACAAAGAGATCATGCCATCATTCCGATCCACTCCTCCCAGATGCAGATTGTAGTCGTTCACACACGTCAACTTCCGAATGAGACTCTTCTCGCAGTCGGTTACCTGGCCCATGCATATTCAGGAAGTGGACTGACTAAGTGTCTTCCAGCTACACGAACATCATCCCTGCATGGCTTCGATGGGCAAACTCTCCCTTAGCCCAGCTTCAGGTTCACGACACGCTTCGGCAGTCCCTGACGGTTCTTCCAAATCGTGCAGCAGACGGCGGTGTTGTTGTTTGTAAGGTAGCGTGCCAGTTCAATACTGCTGTACCAGTTGTCGATGGACAACTGGTATCCCTTACCCAGCAGTGGCTGAATAGTCGGCCCTTCCAATATTTGGCCACCTGCCGACCCTTCCAATAGTTGGTTAGGTGCGCCACAACCATCAAATGGATGACAAGGGCTTAAACCCCCACCAGCCTTTCTCCACTGTAAACAAGAAAGAAGCCGCAGAAACCACAATGTCACAGAGCTCTATTGTTGGGGGAGAGAGCTGTGAGCACTGCACACTTACCAGGTATCGCAATACACAATAAGGAAGAGGCGGCGCTTGATGCACCGCCTCAGGTGTTGGAACAGGGGTATAACCCCTGTAAGGTGGACGCCGCAGTGGCACGTGAAGGTCATTTCTGCAGACTGTTTTCAGGATAATGATACTGAACTGAAGGTATGAACCGCAAAGCAAGACCTTTATCTTCTTCCTGTCGAATTCGCTCCCCAGCTGCATACCGACATCAACCGCTAAAATCCAATCATACCGAGTAACGCAAAGGTCATCAGTTGACCTTTTGGACTTTTCAACTCTTGTCCAAAACCACCAAGAGGAACAAACCTGGATGAAGAAGACGTCAGTTGTCGAAGCGTTTGTGGAGGAGTTGTTACATTATTCTCAGTAAATAGATATGGCTGATACTTTCGGTGTAGACTTGGACGACCGTTCGTGGTCTCTCACCATGGGTCCTTTACTAATAGAAAGCGTCAGGCGAAATAGCACGTCATCGTACATTTGAGATCAGCGGGAAGAAGATGACGACGTCCACTAATTTAGTATCTGTGCACATGAATCTACTGTGTGTGTGACTCTGTGTGTCAGCTATGATATCATCTTCTGTGGTTCCATGCCTAGCATGTACGTCTGAACCATCCTGCAAAGTTCGAATGACGTAGGTTGAGCGATCGCTCCGCGAAACATACTTTTTGAAATTCTCTTCATAGTATATCTTCCACCATTGAAATTTCGAATTTCTTCAAAAAAAGTGCTGAGAGGGGTGGCTTGCAACCTCGATATGGCTTGTTCCAGGCATGCTTTGGAGCCATCTTCTGTTGAAGTAGTGGCGGGGATCTGCCCTGCAACTGCTACAGAAAATGATTCGATCTGAGAAAGGGTGAGACCGCGAATCTCGGTTGAATATTGAGTATTTCAAGCCTTTTCACGACGAAGATGGAGTTCTTTTTGGAGATGGACGTCGCGGCAAAGGACAAGTTGTCCGACGTCTGGCGACTCTTGATAATACTAGTACTAGTACTAGTAGTGGCATTAGTGGCGACGCTAGTCTGCTACATACATACATGTACATCTAGATCTACGTGTACGGGTTGCGCCTCGCCGCGCCGGCGCAACAGCAGCTGCGTGATCGTCATGGTTACCGGTTCCGCGCCTTCCTGGCCGGCTACACTCTCTACTCGTCTCAGGACAGTAGAATCGAACTCCTAAGCAGCAGCTGCTGCGCATACTCCTCATCAGAAGAGTTTGCACGAGCAGTTTTTCGGTCTTGGTCAGAGAAGGTGGAAGCACTGTATTCTGCTCCCGATTGTAGACGGTCAGTTTTGTCCTAAACCCTTTTTCCTGTCAATGCAGTGTACTCAGTCCATTCTTGACGAGTCCCTACAACGAAGTGACAAAAGATTCCAAGTTACAGGTCGTCCCTCGTTAATACATAATCTCTGGGACTTGACAAATGTTATGTATTAACGGGGTTTATGTACTAAACGAAAGTGTACATAACTTGCTTGTGTACCAGTATTTTTCACTTTTTTCAACTTTTTTGAGTGTTTCTTGCTGCCGTGAGTCCATGACTAGGGAGCGAGATATTCTTGATTCCCTCGATATAACATAAAAAATTATGTTATAACGGTCACAGTCAGCCAAGATTCTACAGTTTACATGCCCAGCTAGCTGCGCCTGAACAGTCACTCGGAAAAAAAACAGAGCTTTGTCGGTGTGTGATGTGCGCTCTGATTTCTGAGCTAATCGCATCCACAAGTAGAAACCAGAACACGATGTGCCTCCACTGGAAGGCCAAAAGACCAACAAAATTATGTACTATTGAGGTAGGTGGCATGCGGGTACGGAGAAATGTTATGTACTAACGGGGTTTATGTACTAACGAATTATGTACTAACCGACATAATTTGTATGGAAGTGATCACGTTTCGTCCGGGACTTGAGATTTCTTATGTACTAACGGGGTTTATGTACTAACCAGACTCGTATTAACGGGGGACGACCTGTATAGTGAGTTTCCAGACCGCGTAGGGCAAAACGAAACGAAGAGTTTATTCTTGAATCTCCAGAGAACTCCTTGTCTCCTTACCGCCAGTAGTTCTTTGTTGCCCCTGCCCATGACGGGTAGAGATGAGTAGATCCAGTAAATGTTTTCAAGCAGTTGATCCGAGGAGCTCTAAGTTGCGATAAAGACGGACTTGATTGCAATACTCGATACCATCATGTGATCTTCCGTCCTTTTTCAGCAGTAGCTTGTGTAGCCATTTTGGCAGTATGTTGCGCAAGAAAGCAGTAATCGCCGGCTATTTGTCCGTGACTTCCGCCGGGTGTCGGACACGGAAACTGCACACATCGCGAGGTGAGCTATGCTGACATTGTGCATTCTCTCTGTCATCAAGCGATAGTTTTCATAGTGCGCTTTGCGCTGGCTTGCATCACAGCTCTAGGTCGTTCAGTGACTTGTCTACTACTTCGAAGTACATGACATTGTGTAGTTTGGTGTGAACGCTTGTGTGCGGCTTTCCCAAAGGGATGTCGACTAATGTCGTCGGTGCCTTGCGTTCTGTATGGTGTTTTCATTTGCAGCTTCGATGGCCGGTGATTTGAGCAACATGTTCTCCGCGTTACACTTCGCAGAGCAGAGCTGATTGCCGAGCCAGAAGTAAGTTTTGGCAAGGTGCTGAGAAGGACCATCAGATAGCGACAGGAAGCGGAGAATCGTCTGCAACGACATCAATCAGCGCTGCTCAGCGTCAGCTCTGGGAATGGCCGTTCCGGGTCGTCGCCGTTCGAAGACGCAGCAGGTAAGAGGATTTGCTATGCGTTGCGTACTTGAGGTTGGTGAACAATTGTCTGTTGGTTGAGCAGTGAGTTCATCATACAGTTGAGCTCCGTGAAATCCGACCCGGAGTGCAAAGGTGGTGCCCTGGACTGGTTCCGATCACATTGCATTTCATTTGTACTTGCACGTGTGCAAATTCCAGCCGCATTCGTGCTACTTTCAGGGCATCAAGCGTGTGCTAGTTGAGGGCGCAAAAAATGCACTCTGGATCGGATTTTATCGAGCACAACTGTACTCTTCTTTCCTTGTAGACTCGCGGTGAAGTGAGAGAAAAAATACTTTTTTTCCGAGAATAGGGATGGCCGTTTTGCGGGTGTGTCTCTCGCTTCAATACTACAGTCAACTGCACTTGTAACGAACTCGCATAATATAGGGAATTTCGTGATAAAGCGACGAACCCTTGTCCAATTCACAGTTTGAACCCACAATGTAAATGCATCTCTGTTCCAGTCGAACCTCACGATTACGGACACTCAAGGGACTAAGGTCAAATGTCCTCAATTTACAGATGTCCTCAATTCTCAGCAACTTGCACCCAGCATCATACAATATGTATGTCATTTTGTTCGTTGCAATGGATGCAACCATCATAATACAGCACAGTCAGACCTCGCTTATCCGGTCCTCTGTTATCCGGATCCCTCGTCATTCGGCAGAAAATCTTTGGTTACCGATTTACAGCATATGTCATGCATACATACAGTGTGTGTGTGTGTGTGTCCGATTATCCGGTTCCCTCGCCTATCCGGATGGTTTTTTTTGTGGAAAACGGATGTGTGCGGTTAAGCGAGGTCTGACTGTACACGTCTCAAGTAGGTGCTTTATGTACATGAGCATGGTCCCATCCAGGACTGAGATTGCCACATACTAGTGTACACTCCTGTAAGATAGTATGACACATGGCACATAGTTCATGAACCCTGGTGCACCAGCCAGTATGTCCGCATTTGCCAGGCTGACATCAGTGCAACACACTTTGTATTTGTATTTTATTATATAAAAGGATTTCCCAAAGGCTTTGGGCCTGTCGAGGGATCTCCTGCAAGAAGAATGAAATGAAAACTTTATGTAGAGGGAGCAGTTATTCGAGGATAGGCTAAGGAGATAGATGAAGGCATACAAAATCTGGTAATTAAGGAGTTGGAATACCGTCAGTGTAATGAATATATCTTACCTAAACACAGTACTATGGGGGCACGTGTGTTAGTGTCCGCATTTCGCATTTCGCAGGTGACCGCATTTTCAAGTGTCAGCGCATACAGTAAAACCTGTGACTAATGACCACCCCTTGGTGCCAGAGAAAGCGGTCTTTAGTGGTAGGTGGTCCTTAGTTAGGTGTTTTCACCGCACATCCATATAGGTTCAACTCGAGTGACAGAAACTCGCCCAAACATGCTGTAAGTTGTAGCCTGCAGGCACGGTGACCAGGTGACTGGTGTACGCCATGTTTGATTGGGAATAAGGACCGAACGCTACATCGCAGCCTTGACGGACCGAAACCAGTCGACTCGGCGTCAAAAAGACTACAAAATATGGGCCAATCGCGGTCATCCGGGCTTTTATAAGAACGAAATGTGTAAATGAGATAGGCATTGTTCATACCTTGCTCCAGAATGTGCGTTGCCACTTTTCTGTACCACTTACATGACTTGCTAGTGGCCGTATACAAAGAGATCATGCCATCATTCCGATCCACTCCTCCCAGATGCAGATTGTAGTCGTTCACACACGTCAACTTCCGAATGAGACTCTTCTCGCAGTCGGTTACCTGGCCCATGCATATTCAGGAAGTGGACTGACTTAGTGTCTTCCAGCTACACGAACATCATCCCTGCATGGCTTCGATGGGCAAACTCTCCCTTAGCCCAGCTTCAGGTTCACGACACGCTTCGGCAGTCCCTGACGGTTCTTCCAAATCGTGCAGCAGACGGCGGTGTTGTTGTTTGTAAGGTAGCGTGCCAGTTCAATACTGCTGTACCAGTTGTCGATGGACAACTGGTATCCCTTACCCAGCAGTGGCTGAATAGTCGGCCCTTCCAATATTTGGCCACCTGCCGACCCTTCCAATAGTTGGTTAGGTGCGCCACAACCATCAAATGGATGACAAGGGCTTAAACCCCCACCAGCCTTTCTCCACTGTAAACAAGAAAGAAGCCGCAGAAACCACAATGTCACAGAGCTCTATTGTTGGGGGAGAGAGCTGTGAGCACTGCACTCTTACCAAGTATCACAATAGAAGATAAACAAGAGGCGACGCTTGATGGACCGCCTCAAGTGCGGGAAGAGGGGTATTACCCCTGTCAGTTTAGCCCCACAATGACACGTGAATGCCATTTTAACTTGATGATACGTAAGTGAAGGTGTGAACCGCAAAGCAAGACCTTTCACAGCGTCTTGGTATTCGGACTGCAGAAGCAGTCCGACCTGCCGGTCCTTCCAGTATCGGTTTTGATGGGCCGCATCTGCCAGGTGTGCGGTCACGGCTGGGGCCCCCACCAGCCTTTCTCTACTGTAAAAACGAAAGAAACAGCAGAAAGCACAGTGTCAGTGTCCTGATAGTCGGACTGCTTTTGCAGTCCGACCTGGTGGCCCTTCCAGTAACGGCTCAGGTGAGCCGCATCCGCGAGGTGTGAGGCCACAGCTGAAGCGCCCACCAGCCTTTCTCCACTGTAAACAAGAAAGAAACAGCAGAAAGCACAGTGTCATAGAGCTCTATTGTTGGGGGAGAGAGCTGTGAGCACTGCACACTTACCAGGTATCGCAATACACAATAAGGAAGAGGCGGCGCTTGATGCACCGCCTCAGGTGTTGGAACAGGGGTATAACCCCTGTAAGGTGGACGCCGCAGTGGCACGTGAAGGTCATTTCTACAGACTGTTTTCAGGATAATGATACTGAACTGAAGGTATGAACCGCAAAGCAAGACCTTTATCTTCTTCCTGTCGAATTCGCTCCCCAGCTGCATACCGACATCAACCGCTAAAATCCAATCATACCGAGTAACGCAAAGGTCATCAGTTGACCTTTTGGACTTTTCAACTCTTATCCAAAACCACCAAGAGGAAAAAACCAGGATGAAGAAGACGTCAGTTGTAGAAGCGTTTGTGGAGGAGTTGTTACATTATTCTCAGTAAATAGATATGGCTGATACTTTCGGTGTAGACTTGGACGACCGTTCGTGGTCTCTCACCATGGGTCCTTTACTAATAGAAAGCGTCAGGCGAAATAGCACGTCATCGTACATTTGAGATCAGCGGGAAGAAGATGACGACGTCCACTAATTTAGTATCTGTGCACACGAATCTGCTGTGTGTGTGACTCTGTGTGTCAGCTATGATCATCTTCTGTGGTTCCATGCCTAGCATGTACGTCTGAACCATCCTGCAAAGTTTGAATGACGTAGGTTGAGCGATCGCTCCGCGAAACATACTTTTTGAAATTCTCTTCATAGTATATCTTCCACCATTGAAATTTCGAATTTCTTCAAAAAAAGTGCTGAGAGGGGTGGCTTGCAACCTCGATATGGCTTGTTCCAGGCATGCTTTGGAGCCATCTTCTATTGAAGTAGTGGCGGGGATCTGCCCTGCAACTGCTACAACAAAAAAAGATTCGATCTGAGAAAGGGTGAGACCGCGAATCTCGGTTGAATATTGAGTATTTCAAGCCTTTTCACGACGAAGATGGAGTTCTTTTTGGAGATGGACGTCGCGGCAAAGGACAAGTTGTCCGACGTCTAGTCTGCTACATACATACATGTACATCTAGATCTACGTGTACGGGTTGCGCCTCGCCGCGCCGGCGCAACAGCAGCTGCGTGATCGTCATGGTTACCGGTTTCGCGCCTTCCTGGCCGGCTACACTCTCTACTCGTCTCAGGACAGTAGAATCGAACTCCTTAGCAGCAGCTGCTGCGCATACTCCTCATCAGAAGAGTTTGCACGACCAGTTTTTCGGTCTTGGTCAGAGAAGGTGGAAGCACTTTATTCTGCTCCCGTTTGTAGACGGTCAGTTTTGTCCTAAACCCTTTTTCCTGTCAATGCAGTGTACTCAGTCCGTTCTTGACGAGTCCCTACAACGAAGTGACAAAAGATTCCAAGTTATAGTGAGTTTCCAGACCGCGTAGGGCAAAACGAAACGAAGAGTGTATTGTTGAATCTCCAGAGAACCCCTTGTCTCCTTACCGCCAGTAGTTCTTCGTTGCCCCTGCCCATGACCGGTAGAGATGAGTAGATCCAGTAAATGTTTTCAAGCAGTTGATCCGAGGAGCTCCAAGTTGCGATAAAGACGGACTTGATTGCAATACTCGATACCATCATGTGAACTTCCGTCCTTTTCAGCAGTAGCTTGTGTAGCCATTTTGGCAATATGTTGCGCAAGAAAGCAGTAATCGCCGGCTATTTCTCCGTGACTTCCGCCGGGTGTCGGACACGGAAACTGCACACATCGCGAGGTGAGCTATGCTGACATTGTGCATTCTCTCTGTCATTAAGCGATAGTTTTCATAGTGCGCTTTGCGCTGGCTTGCATCACAGCTCTAGGTCGTTCAGTGACTTGTCTAATACTTCGAAGTACATGACATTGTGTAGTTTGGTGTGAACGCTTGTGTGCGGCTTTCCCAAAGGGATGTCGACTAATGTCGTCGGTGCCGTGCGTTCTGTATGGTGTTTTCATTTGCAGCTTCGATGGCCGGTGATTTGAGCAACATGTTATCCGCTTTACACTTCGCAGAGCAGAGCTGATTGCCGAGCCAGAAGTAAGTTTTGGCAAGGTGCTGAGAAGGACCATCAGATAGCGACAGGAAGCGGGGAATCGTCTGCAACGACATCCATCAGCGCTGCTCAACGTCAGCTCTGGGAATGGCCGTTCCGGGTCGTCGCCGTTCGAAGACGCAGCAGGTAAGAGGATTTGCTATGCGTATCGTACTTGAGGTTGGTGAACAATTGTCTGTTGGTTGAGCAGTGAGTTCATCATACAGTTGAGCTCCGTGAAATCCGACCCGGAGTGCAAAGGTGGTGCCCTGGACTGGTTCCGATCACATTGCATTTCATTTGTACTTGCACGTGTGCAAATTCCAGCCGCATTCGTGCTACTTTCAGGGCATCAAGCGTGTGCTAGTTGAGGGCGCAAAAAATGCACTCTGGATCGGATTTTATCGAGCACAACTGTACTCTTCTTTCCTTGTAGACTCGCGGTGAAGTGAGAGAAAAAATAACGTTTTTCCGAGAATAGGGATGGCCGTTATGCGGGCGTGTCTCTCGCTTCCTCACTACAGTAAACTAGACTTGTAACGAACTCGCATGATATAGGGAATTTCGTGATAAAGCGACGAACCCTTGTCCAATTCCCAGTTTGAACCCACAATGTAAATGCATCTGTATTCCAGTCGAACCTCACGATTGCGGATACTCAAGGGACTAAGGTCAAATGTCCTCAATTTACAGATGTCCTCAATTCTCAGCAACTTGCACCCAGCATCATACAATATGGACGTCATTTTGTTCGTTGCAATGAATGCAACCATCATAATACAGCACAGTAAGACCTCGCTTATCCGGTCCTCTGTTATCCGGATCCCTCGCTATCCGGAAGAAAATCGTTGGTTACCGATTTACAGCATATGTCATGCATACATACAGTGTGTGTGTGTGTGTGTGTGTGTCCGATTATCCGGTTCCCTCGCCTATCCGGATGTGTGTTTTTTGTGGAAAAGGGATGTGTGCGGTTAAGCGAGGTCTGACTGTACATGTCTCGAGTAGGTGTTTTATGTACATGAGCATGATCCCATCCAGGACTGAGGTTGCCACATACTAGTGTACACTCCTGTAAGATAGTATGACACATGGCACATAGTGCATGAACCCTGGTGCACCAGCCAGTATGTCCGCATTTGCCAGGCAGGAAAGCAGTTAATCGAAGATAGGCTAAGGAAATAGATCGAGGCATACAAAATCTGGTAATTACATCTGGTAATTAAGGAGTTGGGATACCGTCAGTGTAATGAATATATCTTACCTGAACACAGTACTATGGGGGCACGCGTGTTAGTGTTCGCATTTCGCAGGTGACCGCATTTTCAAGTGTCAGCGCATACAGTAAAACCTATGACTAACGACCACCCCTTGGTGCCAAAGAAAGCGGTCTTTAGTGGTAGGTGGTCCTTAGTGGTAGGTGGTCCTTAGTTAGGTGTTTTCACCGCACATCCATATAGGTTCAACTCGAGTGACAGAAACTCGCCCAAACATGCTGTAAGTTGTAGCCTGCAGGCACGGTGACCAGGTGACTGGTGTACGCCATGTTCGATTGGGAATAAGGAACGAACGCTACATCGCAGCCTTTTCGGACCAAAACCAGTCGACTCAGCGTCAAAAGGACTACAAAATATGGGCCAATCGCGGTCATCCGGGCTTTTATAAGAACGAAATGTGTAAATGAGATAGGCATTGTTCATACCTTGCTCAAGAATGTGCGTTGCCACTTTTCTGTACCACTTACATGACTTGCGAGTGGCTGTATACAAAGAGATCATGCCATCATTCCAATCCACTCCTCCCAGATGCAGATTGTAGTCGTTCACACACGTCAACTTCCGAATGAGACTCTTCTCGCAGTCGGTTACCTGGCCCATGCATATTCAGGAAGGTAGCGTGCCAGTTCAATACTGCTGTACCAGTTGTCGATGGACAACTGGTATCCCTTACCCAGCAGTGGCTGAATAGTCGGCCCTTCCAATATTTGGCCATCTGCCGACCCTTCCAATAGTTGGTTAGGTGCGCCACATCCATCAAATGGATGACAAGGGCTTGAACCCCCACCAGCCTTTCTCCACTGTAAACAAGAAAGAAGCCGCAGAAAGCACAATGTCATAGAGCTCTATTGTTGGGGGAGAGAGCTGTGAGCACTGCACTCTTACCAAGTATCACAATATAAAATAACCAAGAGGCGAAGCTTGATGGACCGCCTCAAGTGCTGGAAGAGGGGTATTACCCCTGCCAGTTTAGCCCCACAATGACACGTGAATGCCATTTTAACTTAATGATACGTAAGTGAAGGTGTGAACCGCAAAGCAAGACCTTTCACAGCGTCTTGGTATTCGGACTGCAGAAGCAGTCCGACCTGCCGGTCCTTCCAGTATCGGTTTCGATGGGCCGCATCTGCCAGGTGTGCGGTCACGGCTGGGGCCCCCACCCGCCTTTCTCCTCTGTAAAAACGAAAGAAACAGCAGAAAGAACACAGAGTCCTGATAGTCGGACTGCAAAAGGAGTCCGACCTGCCAGCCCTTCCAGTAACGGCTCAGGTGAGCCGCATCCGCGAGGTGTGAGGCCACAGCTGAAGCGCCCACCAGCCTTTCTCCACTGTAAACAAGAAAGAAACAGCAGAAAGCACAGTGTCATAGAGCTCTATTGTTGGGGGAGAGAGCTGTGAGCACTGCACACTTACCAGGTATCGCAATACACAATAAGGAAGAGGCGGCGCTTGATGCACCGCCTCAGGTGTTGGAACAGGGGTATAACCCCTGTAAGCTTAATGCCACAGTGACAAGGGAAAGTCATTTACAGGGTACTGATACCGGTCACAGCAACCTGATAGTCGGACTGCAAAAGCAGTCCGACCTGCCGGTCCTTCCAGTAATGGGTCAGGTGGGCCCCATCCGCCAGGTGTGCGGCCACGGCTGAGGCTCCCACCAGCCTTTCTCCACTGTAAAACGAAAGAAACCGCAGAAAGCACAGCGTCATAGAGCTCTTTTGTTTGGGGAGAGAGCTGTCAGCACTGCACACTTACCAGGTATCGCAATATACAATACAGGGTCCTAATACGCTCTACGGCGTCCCGGTAGTCTGACTGCAACAGCAGTCCGACTTGCCGACCCTCCCAGTAACGGGTTAGATGGGCCGTACCCGTGAGGTGGGCGACCACGGCTGGGCCTCCCACCAGCCTTTCTCCACTGTAAAAACGAAAGAAACCGCAGAAAGCATAGTGTCATAGAGCTCTTTTGTTGGGGGAGAGAGCTAGGAGCACTGCACACTTACCATTTATCGCAATATATGATTAGAAAGAGGCGGCGCTTGACGCACCGCCTCAGATGCCGGAACAGGGGTATTACCCCTGTCAGTCGGACACCGCAGTGGCACGTGAACGTCATTTGGGCTGTTTTCAGGATAATGATACTGAAGTGAAGGTGTGAACCGCAAAGCAAGACCTTTACCTTCTTCCTGTCGAATTCGCTCCCCAGCTGCATACCGACATCATCCGCTAAAACCCAATCATACCAAGTAACGCAAAGGTCATCAGTTGACCTTTTGGACTTTTCAACTCTTATCCAAAACCACCAAGAGGGAAAAACCAGGATGAAGAAGACGTCAGTTGTAGAAGCGTTTGTGGAGGAGTTGTTACATTATTCTCAGTGAATAGATATGGCTGATACATTCGGTGTAGACTTGGACGACCGGTCGTGGTCTCTTACCACGGGTCCTTTACTAATAGAAAGGTGGACGCCAATAAGAACTGTTGTGGAGTTGGCAGATCAAAAGGCGCAGCAAGAAATTTGGCACGTCGGTGGTAGACTCCATCGGGAGGACGGACCAGCTCTTGTTGATAGTAGGGGAGTCCGCCTGGTGCTATGGAGGTCGCCTTCATCGCTTTAATGAACCTGCTTGGATAGGACGGGGTAGCATCGAGTACTACCTCAACGGCGCCCGTCATAGAGCCGACGGTGTAGGACACGGAAACTGCACACATCGTGAGTTGAGCTATGCAGATCCCAGATCTTCACACATCATCAGGATACTGATACGCTCCACGGTGTCCTGGTAGTCGGAGTACAGAAGCAGTCCGACCTGCCGGCCCTTCCAATATTTGTCCAGGTGGGCCGCATCCATCAAATGGGTGGTAAGGGCTCGAACTACCACCAGCCCTTCTCCACTGTAAACACGAAAGAAACCACAGAAAGCACAGTGTCCTAGAGCTCTATTGTTGGGGAAGAGAGCTGTGAGCACTGCATACTTACCAGGTATCGCAATATACAATAACCAAGACGCCTCAACGTCAACATCAGGCACTTTCAAGTCGTCACCAGGCACGAACCAGTCATCATCGTCTTCATCCTCCAAATAAGGGTCCTGATTGCTCGCAGCATCAACAAAGATGGATTCGATGGCCTCTTCCTCCGTGAAGCGACGACGCGACATGACCGAAATGTGAGCGACCCGACGAAAATGTCGATAATTTGGAATGGTCAAAATTTGAAAATTGCATTGTACTCAAGGACTCCCTGGGCCACGTTCACGCTGCCTACGGGCGAAGTTCGACCTGCAGATGACTCACGCCCACATGCGGGTGACAGCCATCCACTTTAGCACTCTACATCTAGTCCACGGGTGAAGTATTGGACAGCTCGCGATGTAGTGTTTTCATGACCTATATATACGTCATACATGTAAGTGGACGGGCGTCATTCTCAATGACGAATATAATTATACGTCATTAGCGCTAAAAGGGGAAAAAAGGGGAAGTTCACCCTAAAATCAAAATTTCAGAACCTGTTGGGAAAAATCCACTGATTCCAATGGCGAAAGTCCGAAGTTGATCTGAGCAACCATTTTGGAGTTATAGCATCTGGAAGTTTAGACTAAATTCGATGACGTCATGATGGCATCATAATTTATGACGTCATTGAGATAAAGTGATTTTTCAAAATTTGATATGGGATATATGACACCTTACTGGTATCTAAACTGGAAACATATCTCCCAGAAAGCTTGTTGCAGCAACGAAAAACGACACAAATTGGCTATTTACCATCTATGGACCACTTGCCAGAGACCTTGTTCACATGTGACATTATTTCTGATTCTGTTTTTCTCATACTCCCCTCGCTGGGAATACATATTTCTGTTCTCTTCATGCTCCCATCCCTGGGAAATATGTTTCTGATGCGTGCAGAGAAAAGTCAAGTCGGACGCACCTGTTTCGCCACAAAGCTTGACCAGGGAAGTGTTATGACTGTTTTTGTGTATGTGTGTGTGTGTGTGTGTGGGGGGGGGGGGGGGGGTGGGTGGGTGGGTGGGTGGGTGGGTGGGTGGGTGGGTGCGTAGGTGGGTGATCTATGTCCAATGAATCTCATAAGCCATGAATTGGTTCAAACGTGTTCAATTCTTGGCATTTTTCCTCGGTTTTTAGGGAATTCCTTTGGGGAGGTGGTGCCCGGGGTTCTGTTGTGTATACACGGATGGAAAATAATGTTCTACATCGGGTGAAAGCTAGCATGGATATCAGTGACACTGTTAACTTTACCATCCGACCAAATTTCCCCAGCAGTCCCAAATGCAATAATTCTCACCTTATTCTGAGAATATCTTCGGTTCTAATCAACCAATTTTCACAATCTTGGGCATTCTGGAAAGCTCTCCACGAGCTGCGTATATTGAGCTCAAACAGGACACTACTGAGATCACATATCCAGCGCCAGGGAGCTTCAAATGCACCCCATCGCTGGATATACGAGGAAATTCTCTCCTCGCCAGCCATTTCTCGCTCCTTCATCGTAAACATTCCAAATTTGTTGCTTGAGTTTCTTTTCATGCTGCCCACGCGCTCAAAGCATGTCAAAGTGGACTCAGCATGTCAGGAGAGGGGAAAATCCCCGCTCAAGGTCAGTCACTCGGAAAGAAATTCGACTTTTGCCGTAGCTGAAATGTCGAGCGCAATATCTTTGGAATGCGACATCGCAGCTCTTTACCGATTGATGCAATGGAAAGCTGGGCTCTTCGGCTTCTTCCTAGATACTTAGTTCTTTAAATTCCGACAAGAATCGATCGAGTTACGAATTTTTTAGTGTATGCATGTCCATCGATCTCTAGAGATCGATTCAAGTACGATCGGATGGTAAAGGGTTAAGATGACCAGTAAAAATGCATTTTCCAAAGGAAAATTTTACAGAAAATTGTTTCAACGTCCAATATGGAACGTTTTATGCACCGTTGGGGACTGAAATAATCGTGAGTAAAAACACACTTTTGTCGTCGGGGTAGTTACCTGCCCGGATGATACGCCCTTCCGATTACTCTCACCACACACAGAGAGGACTGATAATAATGGAGGTTGCTCATTGAGAGTCTCAAGAAGAAGGCATCAAGGAAGGAAATGCGTACAGCATAAATAAAGCGTGCATGTGTCGTCTCGGTTGGAGAACGAACTGCCTTTTCTATGCTCTCGCCACGCCACATATGCAAGAGGACTAGTAAATTGGTTGTACTCGGTTGGAGAGAGATCTTTTTCTAAACCACACTTCACGACTCGAGGAGAGAACTCCCAACTGACAACTAACAACTAACGACTGTCTCTGAGACAAGATGAGCCAGCAGCATATACAGTGAAGGCGTACAACGGGGACAAGACGAGCAAGTGTGTACACAACGGGGACAGAAGACGGTGCAGCCGCATGTACGCAGGAGTCAAAACAGCGCAGCAGCGGTACCGCGGCTCAGCAGCATGTACAACAAAGAGACACAAAAGCAGCAGCATGTACGACAAAGAGCTACACGCGCAACCACATGTACAACACTATCCCCCACCAAAAAAAAGACATCCATTCCTGTGGATGGGAGCAAAAGGGAAGTGTATAAAAAACGGAAGAAGACAGACCGGAGAAGAAGACAGAAAGACTGGGGAGATAATGTGAAACAACATATGTACAGGCGACAATAAAACACAAAAGAAGTGGGGCCACAACTGTTGAACGCATGACGAGTAGGCCAGGAGGGTTAACACCAGTCGGGAGCTCCTCAAAACTGTGCACCATCAATCGGAACCTGCAAGCAACAGATTGTACAGAGGACCCTGGCTGTCGTCAGTTTAATTCGACGAACTGCGGCTCTCCTCGCCACTCCACACGACAACCAAAAGACTCGTGCACACTGGGAGAGAGAGCGTTTTCTCGAACTTGCTTTCAGTAAGGGGACTGGAGAACTGCGCTCCAACAAAACGGACAAGAGAATATATTATGGGGACGTGGAGAAAAGAGGGGAAAAAGTGGGGTGAGGGATACTAAAGAGGTGCCTGTGCAAAGTACAACAAGGCCTGAACAGGACGGGAGACAAAGACGAACGACGGGGAAATACGACGGACACAAGACGGCAACCAGACAAATACAACGGAGACAAGACGAGAAAATGTGTATGCAACGGGGACGAGATGATAAATAATGCATACGGAGGGGACAGAAGACGGTGCAGCGGCATGTACTAAGCATTCCAAGACGGCGCAGCGGCGTGTACCACGGATCAGCAGCATGTACGACACAGCGACACATACGCAGCCACGTGTACGACAAAAGAGACACAAGCGCAGCCACATGTACGACAAGAGACACCCGCGCAGCCGCATGTACGACACAGAGCTACAAGCGCGACCACATGTACAACACTATCCCCAACCAAAAAAAAACATCCACTGCTGTGGATGGAAGTGTATATATAAAAAAAAAAAACAGGAGAAGACAGACCGGAGAAGAAGACAGAAAGACCGGGGAAATGAAATGTGAAACAACATAAATAGGCGACAATAAAACACAAAAGAAGTGGGGTCACGACTGTTGAACGAATGACGAGTAGGCCAGGAGGGTTAACACCAGTCGGGAGCCCCGCAAAACTGTGCATCAATCAAATGGAACCTGCAAGCAACAGATTTTGCAGAGGACCCCGGCTGGCGAGCTGTTCGACCTGTAGTTGTCCCTTTGGATCTTGATTATTTGAACAGCACCAACCTAGTACGCCACCCACCCAACAGTCGAGACAAACAAAATTACACATGCAAGAGAAAAAATGCAGCTTACGCAAGATCGTTATAGCAATAAATGTCCACCAACGGAACAACATCGGATAAGTCCTCCAGGACAGGAGGCGTAGCCGGCCGCGGTGCAGGAGAAGAGGGTGCGGATAGTGCTGACAGTGAATCAGGTGACATGCATGGTGCTGTGTGCTGTGCTGCCCGGCGGACTCTGCGGCGCTGTCTCGAGCGGCGAGACCGACGGCGCACACGGCGAAGCAACGGGAGTGCTGGAGGTGCCGGTGGACAGAGCGGGGGAGGCAACGGAGCAACCGGTAGAGAGCACTCCGACCCCGTCATGGCAAAATAGATAGACGTCGGGGCCGCGGCGGCGCGATAACTAGAACGAGCAAAAAAAATGACAAAAAAACAACCGAAACAACTGGAGCACGCAGCCTCAAGCAATCACCACCCCTTCCACGGAAGCTGACCCTGTCCTGCCTCTAAGGCGACGTAACCCCCAGGCGACAACACACATGAACGTCTGGGTCGGGGTGTACCAGGCCGGGGCGGGGACTGAGGGGAACCCGGAGGAGACGGGGGCGTACCCGGAGGGGAACCCGGGGGTGAAGGAGGAGGGGTGGGGACCGAACCCGGGGGCTGAACCAGAACGGGAGCCGGAGCCACAGGGTGGGGTGCACCAAACGGGGCAGGCAAAAACATGGCTGGACCCCCCATAGATGGCATCGCCGTAATTTCAGGCGGAGACACTCCCTGCTGTACCCCTGGGGGAACCACTACCTTACCGTGGACAGCCCGTAACCGATCGGTGTGTACCGTTAAATGCTTAGCATGGCGGGCCGAAGGGGGGGGGGGGGTCCCACCCGTACAATGGAACACACCACTCCCTTAATTACTTCTACCTGCCATGGCCCAGTCCAGGGGCGAAATAGCTTAGGGCTGGCACCCGGGGGCGGAACTGCATGGAGCCAGACATAGTCACCTGGTTGAAAACTGGGGGGTTTCACCCGCCTATCATAAGTAGATTTAGCCACCCGATGTGCCACTCCCAGGCGATCCCGGACTACACCAAACGCCCTAGCCAAAGATGACCGCAAATTTGTGATATATGCGGGCAGAGGCGTAACTTGAGGGACCCCCGGGGCAGGGAGAAAAAGATCAAGGGGTAAACGGGCCTCCCTCCCAAATAGCACAAAATGAGGGGTGAATCCCGTAGCACGGTGGACACCCGTATTGTAAGCAAATTGTACCAGAGGAAGGTGGCGGTCCCAGGATGTTTGGTCGTCCGCGACATAGGCCCGGAGGGCCACCTGAATCGTGCGGTTTGCCCTCTCGACAAGACCATCTGACTGTGGCCGGTAAGGGGTGGTGCGGGACTTACAAACCCCCAACAATTTACATAAAGAGGAGATTAGGCGGCTCTCAAAATTAGGGCCCTGGTCCGAATGTAATTGGCAGGGGACTCCAAACTTCAAAAATACCCGGTCAACCAAACGGTCTGCTACGGTCTCGGCCTTCATATCCGGGAGGGGAATAATTTCTACCCACTTAGAAAAATAGTCTGCTACCACTAACACATACTTATTACCACGAGCCGTGAGGGGAAGGGGTCCCATGATGTCCATCGCCATAACTTCAAATGGGGCACCTACGCAAATAGTACCAAGCGGGGCTTTCACAGCCCTGGGCGGATCTTTACCGCGCTCGCAAGTCGTGCAGCTTTTGCAATAGAGGGCCACATCCACGGACATCCCCGGCCAATATGCTACCGATCTTAAACGGGCTAATGTACGATCCTGGCCAAAATGGCCAGAAGTGCGGCCGGCGTGCGCCTCATTTAGAAATTTGGTGTGTAAAACTGCCGGAACTACTAATTGCCGTGCTAGCGATGGCAGTGTTTCGCGGTAGAGAACTCCCTCGGTCAGAGCTAGGTTCTCAGTCTGTGACATGAGGGCGCGCACGACGGGGCTGTCCCCATCCTGAATGGGCTGAGCGGCCGCCAGCCGATCTACAACTACATGGATATCCGCATCCGCCTGTTGTGCCTGAAGAATTTCGGAGACATCTGGCGTAGAAAAACTAACTGCATTTACGGACGGCTCCGCTTCGAGCTGGCGACTCAAACCGTCGGCGTTTCCATGTTGCAACCCGGGGCGATGCTGTACAGTGAAATGAAACTCAGCCAGCGTGCTCAGCCATCGCGCAGTCTGTCCTGTTGGATTTTTAAAATTCATTAGCCATCTCAGGCTACCATGATCTGTGCGCAACAAAAATGGCCGTAACAGAATGTATGGTCGAAAAGTGCGGCACGCCCAAACTACCGCCAGCAACTCCAATTTGGTGATGGTATAGTTCTTTTCCGCCGCCGAACACGACCGACTTATGTACGCTATGGGGCGCTCCAGGCCATCATTAGTCACCTGTGACAGTACCGCACCTAGGCCTGAAACGCAGGCATCCGTATCCACAATAAATGGGCGCGAAAAGTCTGGAAAGGCCAAAATGGGTGCTGAACTAAACGCTGTGCACAACTTTTTGAACGCTAACTGATGAGCCTCTGCCCAGACAAATGGAGTCTCTTTTCGTAACAGGTCATGCAGTGGATGGGCCACCGACGCAAAATGCGGAATAAACCGTCGATAGTATGACGCAAATCCGAGAAATGATTGTAGAGACTTAAGAGACGCTGGCTGCTTCCATTCCTGTACCGCTTTAACTTTTCCCGGGTCCGTGGAAATCCCCTTAGCCGAGACTACATGCCCTAAGAAATGGACCTCGGCCAGCAGCAAATGGCACTTTCTAGGTTTTATCTTAAGCTTCGCTCGTCGTAATGCAGTTAGCACAGCCTCTAAACGGCGGAAGTGCTCCGCGAATGTGCGAGAAAACACAATAACATCATCGAGATAAACTAGACAGTAGAGGGGGGAAAGGCCCCGCAGCACGGCATGCATCATCCGCTGGAACGTGGCAGGAGCATTGCAGAGGCCAAAGGGCATGCGGCGGAATTCAAATAGCCCCTGTGGAGTGATGAACGCCGTTTTCTGCTGATCCTTCCCCTCCACTGGCACCTGCCAGTAACCCGACTGTAGGTCTAACGTGGAAAAATACTGTGCCCCACCCAGCCTATCCAGGGTATCGTCAATCCTAGGCAAGGGGTACGAATCCTTGTGCGTGGCATCATTTAATTTACGGTAGTCGACACAGAACCTAATTGAACCATCTGGTTTTTGTACCAACACAATCGGACTAGCCCACGGGGACACGCTAGGGGATATTATACCCTTGTCTAACATTTTCTCGACCTCTTCGGCCACAATCTTGACCCTGGGAGGGGGGAGGCGTCTCGGCCCCTGACGAATTGGGCGTGTAGCGCCGGTGTCGATGCAATGAGTCAAGAGGGGGGTCTCTCCCACATCACAATCATCTACGGCTATGACATCATTAAAACCGTTCAGTAAACTGACCAGAGCTTGGCGTTGTTCCGCAGTGCCAGCAAACCGAGAGAGATCAAAGCGATCCGCTGGTGTTGAATCGGACGTCGCTGACTGCACGCCCACTGCCACACCCTCGTCTGTTGAGACATCCGGCCGAGGGTCCTCCACCGGTAGGAACTGCCCTAGATGCATACCACGCTCCAACCACACCGGCACATCAGACACATTGGTTACACACAAGGGGACACTACCCGAAGGAGATACAGCGCACACAGCACGGGGTAGGGCATACCCCAAATCAGAATCAACAACAGCTTCTACCAGACCAATCATCTCGGGAGGGGCGTTGACTGCGCCCCGCAACAGCAATTGTGACCATGGGGGAATTTCCACAGCAGACACTAAGGAGATGGAGTAGCCCAGTTCCGGCGGAGCAGCAGGGGGGCAGACCCTGGGAGGGACCACCGGGGTAGGGGAATACACAGGCCACGTGATGCCACCCCGAACAATAAACGCAATGATAAAACTAAAAGCTAATGCGAGTTTGCACACTAATATCAGCCGAGCTGAACTGCAACCACTTGCTATTAAAAGCAACAGGGTCGAAAACCCAAACCACAACGTGCTCTGCACGTCACCGCCGAACCTTGCGGCATGAACCGGAACTACATCCCCCCGTCCCCTAGACAATGGGACGGTGTTACCTGCTAACTTTAAACGGGGTGACCCATCCAGGTGTAGCGAAAACCCATGGGCTGCCAAAATGTCGGCACCCAACAAACACTCCTCAGTTAACCCCGCGACAGCTAAAACACGGGCGGAAAACGAAATATTGCCAAACTTAAATGTCAGGGGTAAACAGCCCTTCATGTCAAGGGTACCCCCGCCTGCAGTGTACAGTGCCGACACACCCAACTCTGAAGCGGGTCGTAATAGATGCTCCGCATGCAATTTCTGCACTACCGCAAAATTCACCAAGGTAATGGCCGCACCCGTGTCGACCAGACATGATACCACCGAGTTACACACATCAGTACTCAACTTACCGGGCGCGAAGAGACTGGTGCCAGCACGGTGGATGTAGAAGGGTACAGCATCGGTGACGGCCGTGACAGCACCCACCGGGAGGGCATCCGAGGACTCGACCGGAATAGACGGAGGGGAGGGCAGTGGAGCGGCAGGTGGAGTGCAGAGGTGGGCCTCCGCCGGAGAATGCTCGAAGGCACATATGTCACACACATCACACGCATCAGACACAGAGGCAGCATTAGCAGGACATCCTACATCTGGGACCGTAACAATACCACCCTCAGGCGCCGGGGACAACAGGTCCGGACACTCGGGCGCAGCCGAAGCTGCCAAATTCTCGGTTTCCCCCAAAGACAAAGGGAGGAAAGGGTCACACAATTCCATGGTATCATCGGTAAAGATCGGCAAAGCCACAGCAATACACTCCTCATCACATTCATCAGTTGGCTGTGGTTCCATGGTCGAGGCGGCAGGAAGACCCGCACCAGCCGCCTCGCCTAGTTTAAATCCTGTTGAGGGTGGGGGAGCCTACCCGACCCCTGTTGTGGCTTTTCGGGCGCCTGGCGCTTAGTGGAAAACGGTTGTCGGCGGCCTTGCGGCTGCGGCCGCCACTGCCGGCACTCGGCCCTAATATGCCCTAACTTCCCGCATTCATAACAACGGGGACCCTTACCCCTCTGGTAGGACCCCGGATCACCCCTGGTTTCACACAAAGTCTCCAGGAGACGGGTCTGGGTGGCGCACAATTTCTCGAGACTATGGAGCCGAGACTCTACCTCAGGTGCCGCGGCCGCTACGAAGACCGGCTCGCTAGCGGGGTGAAGCCTATCCTGAGTTTCCAGAACTACCGCTTTCTGGACCGCTTTCAGTAAGGTTGTTGGTTCGTGGTCCCCCACCCGTCGTCGCATTTCTGGGTCTAATGCATCAAGAAAAGCCCGGACTGAAACCGTGTCCGCAATGGTGGAGGGGGCCCCAGGGTAGGCTTTTGCCACTAAGACTTGGATGGCGTCCCCGAGTTCCGTTAGGGTTTCGCCCACCCGCCGTTTGCGAGCTTGGAGCTCGGTTTGGCGTAACAGTTCCTTCCCCTGGTCCCCAAACCTAGCCTGCAATGCCTGCTCAATGGTTCCTCTATCTCCGCGTTCGGTTGCGGTCAGGGACTGCAGCATCAAAGCAGCACTGCCGGTGAGGCTTTTACACAGGATAACCCGGGCCATTAGCTCGAGTTTTTGCCGTGACTCTGCATCCACTGTATCGTTTGGTTGCGCCACTGGAACATACCCATTAGCTTCTAGGCATAGCACAAAGTCGTTTAGGAAGGACTGCAGGTCCTCCCTTGATGAGCCCGCAAATGGCTTGGGCATGAGCCACTTGCCCGCGCCCTCAACAGTGACCTTACTCTGGGCTGGCTGAGACATAATGAGTATACCACTACCAGTACGAGACCCCGGATCAGGTGGTGTTACGAAACAGTAATTTTTTATTTAATTTTTTTTTGTTCAAAGTGCCAAACAATTTTTTTTTTTTTCAAAATTTTTTTTCTAACAACACGGCATTCTGCAGGGCAAGTAGGTACAACGACACAAGATTTACGAAAGACAGATTGCACTGTTAGACCGACTGGCTGGAGCTACTGGAAAGTAGGCCTCTAAAATTACGGTACATACGCTCAATGAACTATCGAAGGGACCACGGACCTAAGCCGGGACCCAATACCATGCACGCTTGGACAAGAAACGACACACAAAGCAAACTAGCAAGACCGGGTGCTCACCTGAGGAGGCGCGCCAATGCGGGGCCTGGTCGTTCGTAGTACGTCATCGATACGGAGGTACGGCGAGGAGAAGAAGAATACGAGCTGACGGCGACGCGTCGACGAGCTTCAGGGTCGTGGATTCGATGTGTTGGGCGCCAAATGTCGTCAGTTTAATTCGACGAACTGCGGCTCTCCTCGCCACTCCACACAACAACCAAAAGACTCGTGCACACTGGGAGAGAGAGCGTTTTCTCGAACTTGCTTTCAGTAAGGGGACTGGAGAACTGCGCTCCAACAAAACGGACAAGAGAATATATTATGGGGACGTGGAGAAA
The DNA here is from genome assembly GCF_964019385.1 of Sycon ciliatum. NCBI lineage: Eukaryota > Metazoa > Porifera > Calcarea > Leucosolenida > Sycettidae > Sycon > Sycon ciliatum. The sequence continues at coordinate 15,379,923 of NC_088651.1, read as the reverse complement.
AGAGGGGAAAAAGTGGGGTGAGGGATACTAAAGAGGTGCCTGTGCAAAGTACAACAAGGCCTGAACAGGACGGGAGACAAAGACGAACGACGGGGAAATACGACGGACACAAGACGGCAACCAGACAAATACAACGGAGACAAGACGAGAAAATGTGTATGCAACGGGGACGAGATGATAAATAATGCATACGGAGGGGACAGAAGACGGTGCAGCGGCATGTACTAAGCATTCCAAGACGGCGCAGCGGCGTGTACCACGGATCAGCAGCATGTACGACACAGCGACACATACGCAGCCACGTGTACGACAAAAGAGACACAAGCGCAGCCACATGTACGACAAGAGACACCCGCGCAACCGCATGTACGACACAGAGCTACAAGCGCGACCACATGTACAACACTGGCTGGCGAGCTGTTCGACCTGTGTTTGTCCCTTTGGATCTTGATTCTTAGAACAGCACCAACCCAGTACGCCACCCACCCAGCAGTCAAGACAAACAAAAGTACAAATGCATGAGAAAACAGGTTATTTCGACGGACCCAGCGACGCTGCCAGGAGCGGCGAGACCGAGAGAATGTTTTTAGCCGATTTTCCCATAAATTCCAATTTTGCAGCCGATTTTCGAACAATTACATGTAGCTAATTTTGCAGCCAAATGATCTGATGTACTTGGTCCGCTTCAGCAATATTGTCGATTATCTTTCGACAATTTGAACTTAGACTTTGGACATGAACGCGTGCACCTGAAGTGATATATCTTGGTACGATGGAAGGTAAGGTATAGAATGACAACTAGCTGCGAGGAATTTATTGTCCAAGGAAGGGTTCCTACTTTTTTCGGTCCTCCTCGTCGCTGCTTTCGGCGCTGGCGACAAATATTTTGCTCGGGATCGACTCTCTTGCTTTTGCAAGCTCATCTCTCTTCCTCTCCGCTGCCTGGCTATTTTCTAAAGAGAAGTCGATCGTGACGGTCGCCTTCTCTCTAGGACTTCGCCTGGGCAGCACGACAGCCTGTGTGGTTCAAATCAGACGCCATTCTTTGCAAGATTTTATTTTGAACGACGACGACGACGACGCGTACAGTACATGTACTTGCAAATCTCCACGACGCGCTGGATACTCCGAGCGAGGAGCTGGAGGTAAGGGAGCTGCGATCTCAGCTTGATGAGCGATCCCTGCGGTGAGCGATCTCGGGCGTTCAGCAAAATCAAGCTGATTCCGAGTAGCCGATTACTTTCTTGTGGCTTGTGCTGCTCTTGCCTGCACAGCGTGACAAGATAATCTTTTTTGATGCGGCGCTGTATCAATCCGAATCACCCACCTGTCGCTCTCGATATTCACTCGAACTCTAGCTAGACCTTTCAGGTACTAGCAAACTAACTAGCTAACCAAAATTGGGATGAAATGGGCGGCCAAGTAAGCATTGGCGACATATAAACAAAGCTGAAAGATAAGCGACAATATCGCTGATGCGGACCAAGTATCTTGGAGCCCAGCGAACAGCCGAATAGGCGCAAACCGGCCGATTTTGGGAACGCCTACGTACAGTCGTCACATCAGAGGTCATGACCGGTCATGACCGTGTACCGCGTACCGGTCAGTGAACTCTGATGCATGCAGCTGCAGAGTGCATGCTGTAGGATGATACCAAGAGTACATAACCCCATATGTACTCTTGATACTAATACCAAGAGTCCATAACCCGGGTTATGGACTCTTGATAATACTAGTACTAGTAGTGGCATTAGTGGCGACGCTAGTCTGCTACATACATACATACATACATGTACATCTAGAGCTACGTGTACGGGTTGCGCCTCGCCGCGCCGGCGCAACAGCAGCTGCGTGATCGTCATGGTTACCGGTTTCGCGCCTTCCTGGCCGGCTACACTCTCTACTCGTCTCAGGACAGTAGAATCGAACTCCTTAGCAGCAGCTGCTGCGCATACTCCTCATCGGAAGAGTTTGCACGAGCAGTTTTTCGGTCTTGGTCAGAGAAGGTGGAAGCACTTTATTCTGCTTCCGTTTGTAGACGGTCAGTTTTGTCCTAAACCCTTTTTCCTGTCCAGGCAATGTGCTCAGTCCGTTCTTGACGAGTCCCTATGGCGAAGTGACAAAAGATTCCAAGTTATAGTGAGTTTCCAGACCGCGTAGGGCAAAACGAAACAAAGAGTTTATTCTTGAATCTCCAGAGAACCCCTTGTCTGCTTACCGCCAGTAGTTCTTTGTTGCCCCTGCCCATGACCGGTAGTGATGAGTAGATCCAGTAAATTATTTCAAGCAGTTGATCCGAGGAGCTCCAAGTTGCGATAAAGACGGACTTGATTGCAATACTCGATACCATCATGTGAACTTTCGTCCTTTTCAGCAGTAGCTTGTGTAGCCATTTTGGCAGTATGTTGCGCAAGAAAGCAGTAATCGCCGGCTATTTCTCCGTGACTTCAGCCAGGTGTCGGACACGGAAACTGCACACATCGCGAGGTGAGCTATGCTGACATGCTTCATTCTCTCTGTCATCAAGCGATCGTTTTCATTGTGCGATTTGTGCTGGCTTGCATCACAGCTCTAGGCCGTTCAGTGACTTGTCTACTACTTCGAAGTACATGACATTGTGTAGTTTGGTGTGAACGCTTGTCTGCGGCTTTCCCAAAGGGAGGTCGACTAATGTCGTCGGTGCCGTGTGTTCTGTATGGTCTTCTCAATTGCAGGTTCGATGGCCGGTGGTTTGAGCAACATGTTCTCCGCGTTACACTTCGCAGAGCAGAGCTGATTGCCGAGCCAGAAGTAAGTTTTGGCAAGGTGCTGAGAAGGACCATCAGATGGCGACAAGAAGCGGGGAATCGTCTGCAACGACATCCATCAGCGCTGCTCAGCGTGTGCTCTGGGAATGGCCGTTCTGGGAAGACGCATCAGGTAAGAGGATTCGGTATACGTTTCGTACTTGAGGTTGGCGAGCAATTCTCTGTTGGTTGAGCAGTGAGTTCATCATACAGTTGAGCTCCGTGAAATCCGACCCGGAGTGCAAAGGCGGTGCCCTGGACTGGTTCCGATCACATTGCATTTCATTTGTACTTGCACATATGCAAATTCCAGCCGCATTCGTGCTACTTTCAGGGCGTCAAGGGTGTGCTAGTGGAGGGCGCAAAAATGCACTCTGGATCGGATTTTATCGAGCATAACTACTTCTTTCGGTTAAGGTATCGTTTAGGGTCCCAAATTATTTCAGTGGGCCAGCATGCAGAGCCCCAGGCATGCACATTACACACACGAGACATGCATAGTACAAACAGAGCATGCGCAGTGCAAACAAGGCATGCACCAGACAGTCGAGGTCAACAAGGTCATAATAATTAGGAGCATTCAGAGCTCAACCACAACTTGGTGAGTTTCCATTTAACTCTAGCTGCTGTCGTGTTAACCTCGACTGGCTCGAGTGCATTGACCTTGTTGACCTCGAGTGCATTGCGCATGCCCTGTTTGTACTATGCATGTCTCGTGTGTGTAATGTGCATGCCTGGGGCTCTGTAGAGCATGCTGACCCACTAAAATAATTTGGGACCCTAAACTATACCTTTACCCTTCTTTCCTTGTAGACTCGGGGTGAAGTGAGAGAAAAATAATATTTTTTCCGAGAATAGGGATGGCCGTTTTGCGGGTGTGTCTCTCGCTTCCTTACTACATTCGACTACACTTCTAACGAACTCGCATGATATAGGGAATTTCGTGATAAAGCGACGAACCCTTGTCCAATTCACAGTTTGAACACGTCCTCAATTTACAGATGTCCTCAATTCTCAGCAACTTGCACCCAGCATCATACAGTATGTATGTCATTTTGTTCGTTGCAATGGATGCAACCATCATAATACAGTACAGTCAGACCTCGCTTATCCGGTCCTCTGTTATCCGGATCCCTCGTCATTCGGCGGAAAATCTTTGGTTACCGATTTACAGCATATGTCATGAATACATACAGTGTGTGTGTATCCGATTATCCGGTTCCCTCGCCTATCCGGATGTGTTTTTTGGTGGAAAAGGGATGTGTGCGGTTAAGCGAGGTCTGACTGTACACGTCTCCAGTAGGTGCTTTATGTACATGAGCATGATCCCATCCAGGACTGAGGTTGCCACATACTAGTGTACACTCCTGTAAGATAGTATGACACATGGCACATAGTGCATGAACCCTGGTGCACCAGCCAGTATGTCCGCATTTGCCAGGCTGACATCAGTGCAACACACTTTGTATTTGTATTTTATTATATTTAAGGATTTCCCAAAGGCTTTGGGCCTGTCGAGGGGATCTCCTGCAAGAAGAATGAAATGAAAACTTTATGTAGAGGGAGCAGTTAATCGAGGATAGGCTAAGGAGATAGATGGAGGCATACAACATCTGGTAATTAAGGAGTTGGGATACCGTCAGTGTAATGAATATATCTTACCTAAACACAGTACTATGGGGCACGCGTGTTAGTGTCCGCATTTCGCATTTCGCAGGTGACCGCATTTTCAAGTGTCATCGCATACAGTAAAACCTATGACTAACGACCACCCCTTGGTGCCAGAGAAAGCGGTCTTTAGTGGTAGGTGGTCCTTAGTGGTAGGTGGTCTTTAGTGGTAGGGGGTCCTTAGTTAGGTGTTTTCACCGCACATCCATATAGGTTCAACTCGAGTGACAGAAACTCGCCCAAACATGCTGTAAGTTGCAGCCTGCAGGCACGGTGACCAGGTGACTGGTGTACGCCATGTTCGATTGGGAATAAGGACCGAACGCTACATCCCAGCCTTTTCGGACCAAAACCAGTCGACTCAGCGTCAAAAGGACTACAAAATATGGGCCAATCGCGGTCTTCCGGGCTTTTATAAGAACGAAATGTGTAAATGAGATAGGCATTGTTCATACCTTGCTCCAGAATGTGCGTTGCCACTTTTCTGTACCACTTACATGACTTGCGAGTGGCCGTATACAAAGAGATCATGCCATCATTCCAATCCACTCCTCCCAGATGCAGATTGTAGCCGTTCACACACGTCAACTTCCGAATGAGACTCTTCTCGCAGTCGGTTACCTGGCCCATGCATATTCAGGAAGGTAGCATGCCAGTTCAATACTGCTGTACCAGTTGTCGATGGACAACTGGTATCCCTTACCCAGCAGTGGCTGAATAGTCGGCCCTTCCAATATTTGGCCACCTGCCGACCCTTCCAATAGTTGGTTAGGTGCGCCACATCCATCAAATGGATGACAAGGGCTTGAACCCCCACCAGCCTTTCTCCACTGTAAACAAGAAAGAAGCCGCAGAAAGCACAATGTCATAGAGCTCTATTGCTGGGGGAGAGAGCTGTGAGCACTGCACTCTTACCAAGTATCACAATATAAAATAACCAAGAGGCGACGCTTGATGGACCGCCTCAAGTGCTGGAAGAGGGGTATTACCCCTGTCAGTTTAGCCCCACAATGACACGTGAATGCCATTTTAACTTGATGATACGGAAGTGAAGGTGTGAACCGCAAAGCAAGACCTTTCACAGCGTCTTGGTATTCCGACTGCAGAAGCAGTCCGACCTGCCGGTCCTTCCAGTATCGGTTTCGATGGGCCGCATCTGCAAGGTGTGCGGTCACGGCTGGGCCCCCCACCAGCCTTTCTCCACTGTAAAAACGAAAGAAACAGCAGAAAGCACAGTGTCAGTGTCCTGATAGTCGGACTGCAAAAGGAGTCCGACCTGCCGGCCCTTCCAGTAACGGCTCAGGTGAGCCACATCCGCGAGATGCGAAGCCACAGCTGAGCCTCCCACCAGCCTTTCTCCACTGTAAAAACGAAAGAAACCGCAGAAAGCACAGTGTCATAGAGCTCTTTTGTTTGGGGAGAGAGCTGTCAGCACTGCACACTTACCAGGTATCGCAATATACAATACAGGGTCCTAATACGCTCTACGGCGTCCCGGTAGTCGGACTGCAACAGCAGTCCGACTTGCCGACCCTCCCAGTAACGGGTTAGATGGGCCGTACCCGTGAGGTGGGCGACCACGGCTGGGCCTCCCACCAGCCTTTCTCCACTGTAAAAACGAAAGAAACCGCAGAAAGCACAGTGTCATAGAGCTCTTTTGTTGGGGGAGAAAGCTAGGAGCACTGCACACTTACCATTTGTCACAATATATTATAAGAAAGAGGCGGCGCTTGACGCACCGCCTCAGGTGCTGAAACAAGGGTATAACTCCTGTCAGTTCCACACCGCAGTGGCAAGTGAACGCCATACTGTAAATGTAATGATACTGAAGTGAAGGTGTGAACCGCAAAGCAAGGCCTTTACCTTCTTCCTGTCGAATTCGCTCCCCAGCTGCATACCGACATCATCGGCTAAAATCCAATCATACCAAGTAATGCAAAGGTCATCAGTTGACCTTTTGGACTTTTCAACTCTTATCCAAAACCACCAAGAGGAAAAAACCCAGGATGAAGAAGACGTCAGTTGTCGAAGCGTTTGTGGAGGAGTTGTTACATTATTCTCAGTAAATAGATATGGCTGATACATTCGGTGTAGACTTGGACGACCGGTCGTGGTCTCTCACCACGGGTCCTTTACTAATAGAAAGGCGGACGCCAATAAGAACTGTTGTGGAGTTGGCAGATCAAAAAGCGCAGCAAGAAATTTGGCACGTCGATGGTAGACTCCATCGGGAGGACGGATCAGCTCTTGTTGATAGTAGGGGAGTCCGCCTGGTGCTATGGAGGTCGCCTTCATCGCTTTAATGAACCTGCTTGGATAGGACGGGGTAGCATCGAGTACTACCTCAACGGCGCCCGTCATAGAGCCGACGGTGTCGGACACGGAAACTGCACACATCGTGAGTTGAGCTATGCAGATCCCAGACCTTCACACATCATCAGGATACTGATACGCTCCACGGTGTCCTGGTAGTCGGAGTACAGAAGCAGTCCGACTTGCCGGCCCTTCCAATATTTGCCCAGGTGGGCCACATCCATCAAATGGGTGGTAAGGGCCTGAACTCCCACCAGCCTTTCTCCACTGTAAACACGAAAGAAACCACAGAAAGCACAGTGTCGCGACATGACCGAAATGTGAGCGACCCGACGAAAATGTCGATAATTTGGAATGGTCAAAATTTGAAAATTGCATTGTACTCAAGGACTCCCTGGGCCGCGTTCACGCGGCCTACGGGCGAAGTTCGACCTGCAGATGACGCACACCCACGTGCGGGTGACAGCCATCCACTTTAGCACTCTACATCTAGTCAACGGGTGCAGTATTGGACAGCTCGCGATGTAGTGTTTTCATGACCTATATATACGTCATAAGTGGACGGGCGTCATTCTCAATGACGTATTTATACCTCATTGGCCCTAAAAGGGTTAAAGGGGAAGTTCACCATAAAATCAAAATTTCAGAACCTGTAGGGAAAAATCGACTGTTTCCAATTGCGGAAGTCCGAGGTTGATCTGAGCAACCGTTCTGGAGTTATAGCATCTGGAAGTTTAGACTAAATTCGATGACGTCATGATGACATCATAATTTATGACGTCATGTGAGATAAAGTGATTTTTCAAAATTTGATATGGGATATATGACACCTTACTGGTATCTAAACTGGAAACATATCTCCCAGAAAGCTTGTTGCAGCAACGAAAAACGACATAAATTGGCTATTTACCATCTATGGACCACTTGCCAGAGACCTTGTTCACATGTGACATTGTTTCTGATTCTGTTTTTCTCATACTCCCCTCGCTGGGAATACATATTTCTGTTCTCTTCATGCTCCCATCCCTGGGAAATATGTTTCAGATGCATGCAGAGACAAGTCAAGTCGGACGCACCTGTTTCGCCACAAAACCTGACCAGGGAAGTGGTATGACTGTTTTTGTGTGTGGGGGGGGGATGGGTGGGTGGATGGGTGGGTGGGTAGATGGGTGGGTGGGTAGATGGGTGGGTGGGTAGATGGGTGGGTAGATGGGTGGGTGGGTGGATGGGTGAGTGGGGGGATGGGTGAGTGGGGGGATGGGTGAGTGGATGGATGGGTGGGTGGATGGGTGGGTGGATGGGTGGGTGATCTATGTCCAATGAATCTCATAAGCCATTAATTGGTTCAAACGTGTTCAATTCTTGGCTTATTTTCTCGTTTTTAGGGAAATCCTTTGGGGAGGTGGTGCTCCGGGTTCTGTTGTGTATACATGGATGGAAAATAATGTTCTACATAGGATGAAAGCTAGCGTGGATATCAGTTAGACGTGTGCACACGTCAGGCAGTTTCTTGGGATCGGGAGAGCTTGATTTGACTGAATTTGACTGACACTGCACAAGAGGTAAATAATTCTTGTTCTTGCTGTGAACTGAAAGAAGACGACGACTAATGCGCAAGGCGCTTGCGCAGAGAGAAAAGAGGCAGGAAAAAACATGGAGGACGTAGCTAAGAGGTGAGTGAGTCAGTAGAAATAATAAACTCGCGGCCCAGCTTCGGTGTGGGAACGCGGAAACAAAACCGGGATAGAGAACACAAACCATGACGTGTACTGCAAATAATCTCAAGACATTGAGCATCATGTCAACGTCGTGACAAGACTGTTAACCCTTTATGGGTCTCACATAAGCGTAAGGGTCGTATGTGAACCTTACAGTAAAATCGCATTTTCGGTGAGTTTTGTTGCTAGGAGACAACTAAAATGGTGCTCCATGCGTAGCTGAGGTCCAAGGCTTTCCAACGGTGTAAAAAACAACCATACTTACCATATACATTTTGCAGTATCAATCGACTGAAGTCTGGTGAAATTGGAAAAGACGACCATCCGCCATGTGCGCATTTCGAGAATGGGAGTGCATCTCTTGAGGCCGTGTCAGAAAAGCTTTCTGAGGACACTGACGGCACCAGTCTAGGCTGGATGTCCCTGGAGTATTTCCAGTGTAATGTGGTGAGAAAGAGAGCTCCGTTGAGTCCTCCTTGCTCAAATAAATCGTCCCCGAATGAAGAAATCAAATTTACCAAACAGCGAGGAAGCACAGCAACAGCAACTCTTACAAGGACTTGTCAGGTGCGATCAGCTGATTCGCCTGGCCGTGAGAATCACGGCATGCGTGACATCGCGCCTGAGTACTCATCTGAGCGAGAGTGAATCTGATGCGAGCGGCGCTGAGGTGAACGAATCAAAATTGTGATATTGTAGAACTGTTGCTGCTGGTGCATCGCCGATGGCGAGGTATTGGAGTTCAAGGACGGAATTAGGAGCATATTTTCTTCACCAAGACGTAGCGCTTACCTGATTGTTTATCATAGGACTTCAGCCTCATCACAAACTTGGTATGCACTTTGTGCTGTGATTTTTTGGTTTTTGTTCATAATTGTATTTTCTCTCAACTTGAAGGGCTACCACGGGTCATACCCTTGCCTGGACATAGTCATATTTGTGTTTTCTGGACTCGTCCAGGCATACAGATTTTGAAAATATATAGTTTACCCATAGTTTACCCATACACACACTTGAGAGGGATGAAAAGCGTTTCTTCTGTAACTCTGAGTTTCACGGTTTTAACCGATCATCAGACAGTACTACCTCTCAAAATTCTCACCATCAGCCGTCACATAACCTTCTCACCACTTGCAGTCGCCGGTGCGGTGCTGCTCATAATTACCCCATTGTCCTTCTTCTTGCCTCCCTCAGAAGAACATGTAGTTTACCCATACATAGTTTACCCAAACTCACAGAACTTGAGTTATGGCTGGTTGTTCGTACGCGTGTTTGCATGACCAACCCTTACGTACATTGAGTAAGACCCACAAAGGGTTAAGATGACCGGTAAAAATGCATTTTCGAAAGGATCATTTTACAGAAAATTGTTTCAACGTCCAGTACACGGCTGTTACGACGCGGCCAGAATCCAAGATGGCCGCTGGAGTCACGCGAGCAAAATGAAGCGCCGCTTTGATCGTGGACTCGAATCTAGGTCTAAGATTTTTTTCTTTTTTTTGGAAAGGAGCATTGAACATTGTCATTGCATTTGTTTTCGTCTTCGAAGCATCTCGTTCATGGAATTGTACTTTGTGATTTCTTGGATATTTTGAACAGAAATAAAAGTAGATGGTGTAGTGCTTCATCTGTCTAAACTCTGAACGGACTGCCGGTTTAGTTGAGGGACACTGGCAGCACTGGTTCTATGGAATCAACACATGGGGTCAGCCCAGGATCTCGGAACGACCAATCGTACGAAGCATGACCATTGTGATTATTACCTGCCCTCCTCGAGCTTCAATACCCGGTACCTGTAGTCACTGCTTGGAGCTATAACACTAACAGTAGAAGCATATTGCAGTGATGCAGCGAATTGCCAGCCTGAGGAAACCCGCCACTCACACGCTTCCACAGTGATACAAACTGAAGCTCTGGCACAGCACAGAGGATGGAATTTTGCTGTGCACCAACAACCTCAGGCTGGAAATAAGCTACAATAGTAGTAGTAGTAGTACGTGTATATGTGTTGTAGTACGTTATTGTGTGTATGTCGTGTTTACGTTGTGTTGGTGCATGCGTGTGTTGCCAGGTTGCTGTGGTGTGAAAAGCAGTCTTCGTCTTGAGTTCGTCATGTCCAGTTGTTTTTCCGTAGTCGTCTTGTAATAACGAAGACTGCTTTTCACACCACCGCAACACGCGCATGCACCAACACCACGTACACACGACGCACACAAAATAACGCACTACAACACACGTGGTCGTCGGAATGTACTAGTGCTATGTTCAGGGCTCTCTGCTACGCTTGCGTCTCTGCGTCCGTGGCAGAAGCAGAGTGTGCTGTGGCAGCGCATTCAAGATGTGTGCTTGTGCACATGCATACAGCCGGTTAGCCGTGTTTCGTATGGAGGAATGATTTCGCTCCAGCTGATTGAAGGCAGCATGGATGGACTCTGCCCCCTGCTCATTCAGTAGCCCCATGCCCATTTGTAAATTTTCCAAGCAGCTGACTGCATGGGCCTCAAGAAGGTGAAGCTTTGGTGTGACGTTGCCACGACCACGCGAGACAACTTCCTGCGGCAAGCTGCAAGAAAAGCAGAAATATTGGCACGCAGTTGTGAGAGCGAGTTAACATTCGGACTTACACTGGTGGACAATCCTACATGACAAGCTGCAAATTTAGAAAATAATGAAACATAGCGGTCCTTAACAACAGAACCGAACTTGCACCAAACACGTCATTTGATCTCTCTGTCCTGCACTCGCACCTTCTGCACTAGCCTCTGCTCTCTTGGAGATGACATGTGCGGGTGCAGAACAGAGATCACTTAACACTTTCTCCTGCAATGTGTAAAGGAGGACGTCATGGATGACCGTCTCCGTGCAGTACGACCACTGCAATCGGTGGAAGTTGTGAGAACAATTCTCAACGTGGCTCTTTAGGTCGCAAAGCCTCACCTGCACTGGGCAGCCTGTTAGCGGCGCCTCGTAGAAATCGCACTTCAAGACTGACTGCTTGATGATGTCAGCCACAATAGTATGTGGTGACACTAAATTATCTAGACAAAGTGCATCTTTGCAGTGCGGACATTTCGTGCTTTGCTCCAGCCAACATGAAATGCACTTCGCACAAAACAAATGTTTGCAGCATGGTGTTTCCAGAGCAGCGTCTACAAACAACGAACAAATGCCACACATTAATAAATAATTATTGTTCATGCTGCTCACGAAAGCGACTTGGGACAAGGTCAGAACCAGTTTTCAAGCTACCAGTCGCTTCTTCGGTGACATTGTCAACAGGAGTCAGGGTGGTGCTGATGGGGATGGGTGATGGCTTTGCAAACGGCACCTCACATTTTGCAAGTTTGGACGGTCGTCCAATCACACCCGACCCACAAACACTACAGTTACTATCCTGTGCTTCCCACAGTTTCATTGCCCCCCCCCCACACACACACCCACTAATCCTTGCATACCTCTCTTTATTCTCCTGAGCATTCTTATACCGTCGTACAACTGCCATGCATGACGCACAAAATAATTCAGGATATACATCAGCATTTTTTTGGTCTTTTTTAATAGTTGGAAAACAAGATTCTAACTCAGTAATATGATCCGACACAGCATATTTCTTAGAGACGCCTTTCTTCGCTATATTACTAAACTTACAACCACTAACACGGCACATCTGGCGAAGTAGCTCCCTATGCCTATCCATAAGATTGTTTTTGGTATTTTATATTTTTAGACAGGCAATTACAAACTGACCTGAAAAAACAATCGTAAAGGAGCGTAAAGCTACGAGGACGACTCCTCACACAACATAAAGACCTTACCTTCGTACTCCAACAAGAACTGAAGTTTACAAAAACGAGGCACCCACACTAATAGCTGCCAGAAGTCGCTGGAGACCATCGATGACATCCACACAGTGAAGCACAAGAAGAAGAAGAACGATCCGGCACGGACAACCATTTCGACTTCGACAATTTCTTTTGAGAGAACAAGCTGCACGTGAGTGTAAAACACCAAAACCTTCGTAGTAATCGGCCTGAAACAATACTCGGGGCCCCTAACACGACGGCAACTCGTGAGATACTTCCCTAAAACAATGAGGCTGTCAAGGACAAATTTCAAACATGTCAAGGAGTCCTCAACGCATTCTCAGCAGGTCACCTGCGGCCTCGTGCCCAGAGGATTCTGGCCGCATTCAATGCATGCATAACAGCCGTGAGTATGGAACGTTTTATGCACCGTTAGGGACTGAAATAATCGTGAGTAAAAACACACTTTTGTCGTCGGGGTAGTTACCTGCCCGGATGATACACCCTTCCGATTACTCTCACAACACACAGAGGACTGATAATAATGGAGGTTGCTCATTGAGACTCTCAAGAAGAAGGCATCAAGGAAGGAAATGCGTACAGCATAAATAAAGCGTGCATGTGTCGTCTCGGTTGAAAACAAACTGCCTCTTCTACGCTCTCGCCACGCCACATATGCAAGAGGACTTGTAAATTGGTTGTACTCAGTTGGAGAGAGATCTTTTTCTAAACCACACTTCACGACTCGAGGAGAGAACGCCCAACTGACAACTAACAACTAACGACTGTCTCTGAGACAAGATGAGCCAACAGCATATACAGTGAAGGCGTACAACGGGGACAAGACGAGCAAGTGTGTACACAACGGGGACAGAAGACGGTGCAGCCCCATGTACGCAGGAGTCAAAACAGCGCAGCAGCGTGTACCGTGGCTCAGCAGCATGTACAACAAAGAGACACAAAAGCAGCAGCATGTACGACAAAGAGCTACAAGCGCAACCACATGTACAACACTATCCCCCACCAAGAAAAAGACATCCATTCCTGTGGATGGGAGCAAAAGGGAAGTGTATAAAAAACGGAAGAAGACAGACCGGAGAAGAAGACAGAAAGACAGGGGAGATAATGTGAAACAACATATGTACAGGCGACAATTAAACACAAAAGAAGTGGGGCCACAACTGTTGAACGCATGACGAGTAGGCCAGGAGGGTTAACACCAGTCGGGAGCTCCTCAAAACTGTGCACCATCAATCGGAACCTGCAAGCAACACATTGTACAAGGGACCCTGGCTGGCGAGCTGTTCGACCTGTGTTTGTCCCTTTGGATCTTGATTGTTAGAGCAGCACCAACCCAGTACGCCACCCACCAAGCAGTCAAGACAAACAAAAGTACAAATGCATGAGAAAACAGGTTATGCCGACGGACCCAGCGGCGCTGCCAGGAGCGGCGAGACCGACGGCACGCACCGACTGAGAAGACTGGGGCAGCAGGACCAGGTATCCAGGCAGCTTGCAGCACAGGACGCACACTGGACGGGTGACCGAAAAACCGATGAAGCTACGGAAACTCAGAGAAACAGAAGGACACACACACACAGACAGAAACACGGACTGACGCAAACATCTCAGCTATACCAGGAGTCAAAATATCAGACGAGAAAACCCACAAGAACAAATGGCAGAACAGCAACGTTGAACACGCCTACGGAAACAGTGGCAATCTATCAATGAGGACACTAAGTTAGATAGCACCCAAACAAATCGGTCACCAATACGCAAACAAAAATTAACGTAGAAAAACCACAGGGCGCTACCCTGAATAACCACAGGTCTCTAACCTACTGGGACGCACAAAGGCCAGCCAGCAAAACACCGAAACCGACCACCGCAAGGCGAACAGATCGGTCACCAATACGCAAACAAAAATTAACCTAGAAAACCACAGGGCGCTACCCTGAATAACCACAGGGCGCTACCCTGAATAACCACAGGGCGCTACCCTGAATAACCACAGGGCGCTACCCTGAATAACCACAGGCCTCTAACCTGAAAACCCCATAGGGATTGAACCTGAATATCACGCGTGAAACACATCCGCTCACGAAACAAAACAAAAAAAAACCGTCCTGGTCCTTACTGGAATGCACAAAGGCCAGCCAGCAAAACATGGAAACCGAACACTCGCAAGGCGAACCGATACAAATAAGCGCTGGATCCCACCAGCCCACCAGGCAGACCGTGGCTCACCATGATCGGACGCCCCCCTAGGTGAAATGGAGAGACCCACGTTCCAAAACACAATGACAAAACGACACGCTCACAGACAGATTGCCACCCGGACCGTCAACGAGACAGTCAGAAGCATGTCACATCACTTGGCGACAGCCATTCCACATGATCGGTGGAGCAACACGGCGGAGCACTAAAACTCTCTACACAAAACATGAATACTAGTAGAACGAAAAAGAAAGCACTTGTACTTGAAACTGGAAACGACGTAGTGTTACCACATCGAGTAAATCGATGGGGACATCTACCAAACTGACACAAATTGAACGACACAGGATCGGAGCAGTCCGGCGACAAGGAATAGACGTGCACCAGTGCCCAACACGGCGCGAGTAGCAATGAGCAAACGAGAGCAAAGCTACCCATGCTGACGACCAAGCAATACGACGAGCATACACCACAGAACGGACAACAGAAGGTGTGAAAACACAGTGCACACGACCACTCGAACAACCAGAGGGCGGAGGGCGACAATGTACACTGGTTCAAAACACCGCACACAGAGTTGCTCCACAAGGACTGTGTGCAGTAAAAGCTTCTCAGGTATGTAGTTTGATAAGATTGGTGAGACATTTGACACCTCTGAATAGCCTGCATACATGCGGTGGAAGGGTTTATCCATCTGTAACAGCAGGTAGATCTACACCTAAATTGCCTTATCATACGACGGTTCGTGCTCACGATTGCACGATACTATGGTTCTATGATGCGCGACAAGACCCTTCTACAGTACTGTCGGGCGCTGAAGAACGGTTCACTGAAGAACGTCCAGGCTAGAATTTCACCAATTTTTTTAGAACGGTATAGGGTAGATATGTTTACAGATAGGAACGGAATCGTAATGTACACTACAATATACACTAGGTCCCTCGGACGTATAACTCTGTACTAGTACATGTACGGACCGTACCATAGGATAAGAATGAAACTGCTGCGTTCGCTGAAAATAATATCATCCTCGACTAGAACACTGACCCCCCAGTTCTTCGACACCCGACAATACTGTAAGCCCGTTTCGAAATGCATTACATTAAGAAAAATAATTCAAAAATAAATTAAAATACAAAAATAAGTAAATAAATGCGAAACTATAAGATACTCCACTACTAAGAACACTTGTAGAGGGGTTGTTGAAGGCCCGTCACCTTCTGCCAATGTCCATGGGCCTTGAGGTGATCGACAAACGGTCGATTACCACTCATGGTTTTCCACACGAGTTACACGTGAAAAACATACTCTCTACTAGATGAAGTTTAGAGGTGAAATGTGATAGATCAAGGCACGACCAATTTCTTTTATACCCATAATCTCCTAATGAGAACTAGGATGTTCATTGGTTGAGGGGTGTGGCGCGCGCGCTGTACATACATGTACAGTTATACATGTTATACATGACATGTATAACCCCCCATGACCCAAGAGGCAAGAATGTGCAACTCCTACATTGTTACGGAATCTCGGCCATTCCGTTCCCCGGGAAGACTTGTTTGTTACATTATTATATTATTGACATGACGGAAATGGAGACTAAACTCAGAGGGACGAACAAGAAGACTGACAAAAGGACTGTCGACTACAAAATCGCGCATGCTCATATCACACATGCACGCGACTAGACGAGACAGTTTGGGGAATGCCATCACACAGGAAAACAACACATCATTTCACAACACCTGCCCCCTTGATGACATTCCACAAAATAATAAACCGACACCACGTTCCACATGCACAACAGCAAAAGGAACCACAGCAGAACAGAAGAACGAAAACCAACCATCAACCTAGAGCCGACGCTCTAAAATAATATCCGGGCCACGAAACAGGGCCTGTTGTGTATCGGTAGAAAGACTTTTCATGGCTCATTTTTGTTGTGGTCCTTTCGTTTATTTTTGTTTGTTTTGCGTTCTGCTTTGACTCGTATTTGACTGGTTTTGGTTGCATGTATAGTTTGTACATGATCCAAGTAACGGTTACGTCATTGTCATACGTTGTGTTTTGTTGCACGCATGCTCATATGCTGCCATAAATGTTACTCTTTTTCTTCGGTTATCAGTTTACCTCGTCGTGTCCGGTCTTCTTGTCTGTCCGTCTCCGTCTTGTCAAGAAATTATGTAGAACTCCCAGTTCAGTTTCGTTGTTGTGTGTGGCGGGTCGGATGGGCAGGGAGGCTGGGCCCCTGACGCCTGGACAACATGTGCGAGTGCACGAAATTTGGCGACCACGCCAGGATAGTCAGGGAGACGAGGAACTGGCAGAAACTCCGGTGCGAAGGAAAACGCATCGAGAACAAATCACCAAAACGACGTCGTCTGAGCTGAAGGCGCTGAGCGAGGAAACGTCTGCGAGGAGTGGCTGGCTCGTCGGAGCTGAATGCGCTGAGGGCAGATGAAATGGATGAACATCTGCGAGGAGTGGCTGGTCCGCCGGAGTTGAATGCGCTGAGGGCAGGGACGTCCCGCGAGGTGGCTGGTGAAGACGACGAGGTTGGTACGACGGAAGTCGGTGGAGCTGAAGGCGCTGAGGGCAGACGAAGACGGATAAACGTCTGCGAGGAGTGGCTGGTTCCTACGACAAGGACGGTGCGAAGGAAAACGCATCGTGAACAAATAACCCCATGTGAGTGTGACGCGGAGTTTGGAAGGTGCTCCTGCTGTGATTTGTTGATTAGTTTGAGTGGTTTGTTTTGCTCGAGTTTGTTTGGTAGTTCGAGTTTGGTAGTTCGGTTTGCTCGAGTTGTTTGATTAGTTTGTTTTGCTCTATTTGTTTGAGTTTGATTTGTTTGTCCCTGGTCGGACGTTGACTTTCGTTGGAGTTAGTTTGTTGGCGTGTCGATAGTTTATTTGTTGCCTCTTGTAGTTAGTTTGATTAGTACGCTTGCGGCGTATACTCGTAGGGCACAGTGTTCGCAGTCCTCGTAGAGCCCTGAAAAGGTCTTTGGTGGGGAATATGTTGTGTATCGGTAGAAAGACTTTTCATGGCTCATTTTTGTTGTGGTCCTTTCGTTTATTTTGGTTTGTTTTGCGTTCTGCTTTGACTCGTATTTGACTGGTTTTGGTTGCATGTATAGTTTGTACATGATCCAAGTAACGGTTACGTCATTGTCATACGTTGTGTTTTGTTGCATGCATGCTCATATGCTGCCATAAATGTTACTCTTTTTCTTCAGTTATCAGTTTACCTCGTCGTGTCCGGTCTTCTTGTCTGTCCGTCTCCGTCTTGTCAAGAAATTATGTAGAACTCCCAGTTCAGTTTCGTTGTTGTGTGTGGCGGGTCGGATGGGCAGGGAGGCTGGGCCCCTGACGCCTGGACAACATGTGCGAGTGCACGAAAGGGCCAAACAAAAACCTACAGCCGACGCTCTACAACCAGGCCACGCCACACAAGGCCAACCCAAACACGGGAGCCGAGGCTCCAACAAAATAATACCATGCGCACAGCCGCACGAAATAAATCTACAACAAAAACAATGGAGAACAACAGAACGAATAGAAGAGCAACAGACCGACAGCAACCAAACTGAAACAACACAGCAACGAGCAACGAACTGAACAGAGAGAGAACACAGCGAGCAAAACAACAAGACGAACAACAAGGACGACACACAGTCGGTGACGCCAGACTCGTCCACTGTACTCTGGCGAGCCACGGCCACACGCTCCGTCGTGGTTCCTGCCGTAACAGGCTCCAGTCCACAGTGACTGTTCTAGTCCATCACCTTCTCTGCCTCCTCTCCGCGTCGTCTTCCGCTCCCACCAGCT
The DNA here is from genome assembly GCF_964019385.1 of Sycon ciliatum. Taxonomy (NCBI): domain Eukaryota; kingdom Metazoa; phylum Porifera; class Calcarea; order Leucosolenida; family Sycettidae; genus Sycon; species Sycon ciliatum. Next base: position 15,361,585 of record NC_088651.1, on the reverse strand, counting down.
CTTCACCTCCTCCGCGCCCACGCTCTGTTTACATCAAAGTAACAGTTACTTCGTTGTTGACGACGACGAACAGACTCATTACAAACTAACTCATTCTCTGCGTCCCGGGTTTCGGCACCACGTTGTAACGGAATCTCAGCCATTCCGTTCCCCGGGACGTAGGACATAAAGGACAAGACTTGTTTGTTTTACATTATTTATTGACAAGACGGAAATGGAGACAACACTCAAAGGGACGAACAAGAAGACTGACAAAAGGACTCTCGACTACAACATCGCACATGCTCATATCACACATGCACGCGACTAGACGAGACAGTTTGGGGAATGCCATCACACAGGAAAACAACACATCATTTCACAACAAACTACTCGTACTCTACCTACGGACACAGTGTAGACTCTACTACTGGTACACCCAGCTAACAGATATCCTAACAACAGACAGCAGTCAGTATGCCATCATGCACAAAACACGGACACAGAAAATTTTCTGAACATGTTTGGCCAGACAGGTTGGCGCCAATGCGTGACCTATGGACTGTAAACAATGCATGCAACAAGAAAACGACGAGCAGAAAGAAACACAATACAGAAAGGAAAATATCGACGAAGAGAGTGGATGAGGATATGGTAGTTCACTTGCGTGGGCCTCCATGGGTCTTCGTAGTAGGCGATCTCCGAAGGCGTACACACTCCGCCAGCGAAGTAAACGTAGTTGACGTTTTAACACATGGGTTTTATAGTATTGAATTATGGCAGTACAAGAGTGTAGGCAAGAAGGAGAACAGGACAACGACCATTCAAGACAGCTAGAAGAGAACAGAACTGGAGACCCACTGGAGCATGCGCTCTTCTATGTGAGTGGCTCTCATCGCCAAGGGGAACAAGCGGGAAATACGAATAGTGAGTATACAGGTGGTAGCATAAATATTTAATACACCTATTATGTTCAGGGCAATACGGACAACCCAAGTCACGACCACACATCGAAAACTACTGCTCGCTTGAAGACTGTATAAAGTGTATTCACAAACAACAACAAATCTGAAAACTCAAAAACTCTGAAAAAGAAACTAAACAAAAAAGCCCCGAGGTCCGCTCAGCGCCTTGCGCACCAAGATCATCTACGAAAATGGAGGCATCGCAGTTCGCCTTCAAGGAAACAGCAACTATTGCAGCAAAGCGGTGAAAACTGCAAGAAAGCGAAAGCCATAGATCACGGACACAACAGAAAAAGTCTGTACCAAAGAAAGCGCATCGCTAGCCGCGCAGCATTGTACACACACAGCGCACAGTTCACTGTACATTTGGCAATAAAACATAAAAGAAAATCAAGACTGTTCAAAGCGCAAAACACACATGTTTACGTCATGTTCAAGGAAATTCGAACGAAGAGAAAAAGAGAGTAGAGAAGTTTAGAGGAGCACAAGAACGAAGAAATGGAGAAGGGAAACGTTCTTGAGATGAAGAGTAGAGAGAAGAGTAGAGAGAAGAGAGAGACAGACTGGAAAGCAGTTCTACAGAAGACGTGAGAGAGAAGAAAGGTGAGAGAATAGACAGAACGAAAATAGCAAAGACAAAGTCCACAACAAATTCAAAACAATGTCGATCTTGTTCACAAGTTCAACCATCAGGCAGGAACATATTACATATCTATCAAGAACTGACCTTTGTGACGTGTGTGTGAGCATGACCATTTTCGAAAAATTGCATGGGGAGGTGGGAGCATTCTTCTTTTTATACCCACTCCCATCCGGGGCAATGTGGGGGTTCAACCCCCCTTCACCCGAAAAATCATTTTTTACGTAAAAACCGGGCGCCCGGTTTTTTACCCCAAAAATGGGGTACTATCAATAGTACCCCATTTGGGCTGGGGGATGGCCCGGTCATCAAACCGGCTTTATACATACTACTATGTACTAACAGGAGCGAGGCTCGAACGAGAGTACTTGTACACAAGAGAACAACACAGGACTTCAATGCCATGGCTTAGATGGGAAACAATTTGAAATCCCAAATCTAAAACTAGTAGAACTAGGCACAAGTCACAAAACATTACGCAGGGCAGACAAAGCATGCTCACCTTAGTAGGAGCTCCGAGGACAGGGTTGAGCAAACGGAGCAAAGCGGAGCCATGGCGAGAACGCGTGGAGAAGACAAGATTTGAAGCCACGGCGACAACGAAAACGATCTCAGGGTCATGGGGAACGATGTCACTAGCTGGGCGCCAATTGTCGTCGGGGGGGGGGGGGGGAGGAGGGGGGGTTATTGACCTGACGATAGCCCTTCTGATTACTCACTCACATCACAGGTACATCCCACGTATACCACACTCAGAGGACAGATATTCATCTTTACTCCGAAGAGAGTCTCAGGAAGAAGGCAACGAACAACAAGAATGCGTACAAATGCACGCATGCGCAACCTGCGCAGTCCGCACAACGAACACGCGGACCCAGCACACACGTGCCAAAAGGGGCAGGGACAACATATGCACTCCACAGTAATGCACACCGCTCCAAGATTACAAGCGACCTAGCATGACCGTCTGACAACACTGCACCTGTAACATGTGACAGTTCTGTACAAAATGCAACAGGAGAAATCATGCAAATTCGTTAACACAATGAATCTCAATGAGGGAGACCACGTCCGACCCCACATTGGGAGGGGAGGGCGCACTGTCCGGTACAGTCCACTAGCCAGCGACAGAGCAGCAAGGGCAGCGCGACACTCGGCGAGAGCAGCGAGACCAGCAGCAGCGATACACTGCTGGCGATGGCGCTGCAGGCATCGCCGGCTGGGAGCGACCGGAAACGAAGCCGGACGCAGGTCCTCGGGAAGCGAACTGAACAAATCCTTCCACCAGCTCCTCTGCCTCCTTTTCCACTGTCTTGAATATCACCAACTCCTCTGTCGATCTCCTCCGTTGTCACACTTTCGAATCTTATTTTCACGATACTTGTTGACCACGACAAGCAGACTCGCCCTCTGCGTTCCGGGTTTCGGCATCACGTTGTTACGGAATCACAGCCATTTCATTCCCCGGGACGCAGGACACAAAAGAGAAGACTTGTTTGTTACATTATTATATTATTGACATGACGGAAATGAAGACTACACTCAAAGAGACGAACAAGAAGACTGGCGAAAGGACTGTCGGCTACAAAATCACGCAAGCTTTTATCACAAATGCACGCGACTAGATGAGACAGTTTGGGGAATGTCATCACACAGGAAAACAACACATCATTTTACAACATCAGCAGCAATACTACACTAACTGTTCGTTGGGAGAAGAAGACAGAAAGGCCACAGCGAAGACATGTGCACAATACACATGCATTGTGCATGCACATGTAACATTGCAACGAAAACAAAAACTAACTGCGCTACATCATACAATGAGCAGCAAGACTACACTAACTGGTCGTGGGCAGAATCTTGACAGCTTACACCGTTACAGGCGTGGTGGTGCGTGGCAGCGGCCGAATAGAATCTTGCTGCTCCGTCGGCAAGTAGGTGCCATCTGGAGCTGGGGTGGCGGGTGCTGCGGCTGCGTGGGGCATCATTGCTGAACCGGTGGTGACGGAGTTCCCAGGTGAGACAGGTTCAGTGCATGTACAGGCTCCTCGATCCGTCAGACCTTATCAAGGCTGTCTTTAAAAGTTTGCTGACAATTGCATACCTTCCCTACCACAGGCTGTCACGGCTGGTGCGACAACAGATTGTCACCACTGGTCTTACCAAGGACTGTCACGGCTGGTACTACCACTGATTGTCGCGGCTGGTCCTACCACAGACTATCACGGCTGGCCCTACCACGGACTGTCATAGCTGGGGCAAACACAGATTGTCACCGCTGGTCCTACCCGGACTGTCACGGCTGGGGCAACCACAGATTGTCACCACTGGTCCTACCACGGACTGTCCCCAATGGGGCATCCACAGGCTGTCAGCACTGGCAGCTAATGCTCATATACATGCAGATTGTGCTATGGCAATTAATTTGCCATGTAATAATCAACACGGAGAATACTGGCGTTCTGCTACGAGAATCATCACTAACGAGCTGCTGATGGTCAAACACTGCAATCGCCAGCAAACTCTCTCCGTGCCTGGAAGCTGATCAATGAACACGGTGCCCATGGCAAAGCGATGGGTACACAAACCAGTCAACCACTGGTGCTCGAATGAACCTCGCTAGCCAAAGGTTGCTGCTTCAATGAGTACTTCTAGCCAGGCCGGTGTTTCAACGACTATGATAACTCTAAACACCAAAGAGCACACGGCGCCAACCACCCTGTAAGCGCCAGCCACCCTGTAAGCGCCAGCCAACCTGTAAGCAGCAGCCATGGGACATTGAGCAACAACAGTACGTGCAGTCTGGCCAATCCGCTGAACAACGCCGTCGAACACATCGTCAGCACTAACGCCCAGTGCCGCCGCTGCACCCATCCACGCAGCACCCGATGCCTCCTTGCTCGCCGTTGGACCATCCTGATAACAAGTCTGCTCCTGGCAAGCACCTGCAGGTCTGTAGTGGTCTGTTTTGTCCAATATTCTGTCACTTCTAGTGTTAGTCTTACGATTTTACTCTCCCTGCGCCCAGCCCTGTGCCATCTCCAAACACCCTGCACCCGGCCCCGTGCCATCTCCACACACGCCCCGTGCCATCTCCACACCTCCCTGCTCCCGGCCCCGTGCCATCTCCACACCTCCCTGCTCCCAGCCCCGTGGCATCTCCACAAGCCCTGCTCCCGGCCCCGTGGCATCTCCACACCTCCCTGCTCCCAGCCCCGTGTCATCTGCACATCTCCCTGCTTTTCATGCACTCGCACATGTTGTCCAGGCGTCAGGGGCCCAGCCTCCCTGCCCATCTGACCCGCCACACACAACAACGAAACTGAACTAAGAGTTCTACATAATTTCTTGACAAGACGGAGACGGACAGACAAGAAGACCGGACACGACGAGGTAAACTGATAACTGAAGAAAAAGACTAACATTATGGCAGCATATAAGCATGCGCACAAACAAAACATAACGCATGACAATGACGTAACCGTTACTTGGATCATGTACAAACTATACATGCAACCAAAACCAGTCAAAGCAGAACGCAAAACAAACCAAAATAAACGAAAGGACCACAACAAAAAGAGCCATGAAAAGTCGTTCTACCGATACACAACATATTCCCCACCAAAGACCTTTTCAGGGCTCTACGAGGACTGCGAACACTGTGCCCTACGAGTATACGCCGCAAGCGTACTAATCAAACTAACTACAAGAGGCAACAAATAAACAAATAAACGATCGACACGCCAACAAAACTCCAACGAAAGTCAACGTCAGACCAGAGACAAACAAATCAAACTCAAACAAATCGAGCAAAACAAACTAATCAAACAACTCGAGCAAACCGAACTAACAAACTCGAACTAACAAACAACTCAAGCAAAACAAACTAATCAACAACTCGAGCAAACCGAACTACCAAACTCGAACTAACAAACAAATCGAGCTAACTAAACCACTCAAAATAATCAACAAATCACAGCAGGAGCACCTTCCAAACTCCGCGTCACACTCCCATGGGGTTATTTGTTCACGATGCGTTTTCCTTCGCACCTTCCTTGTCGTCTTCATCAGCCACTCCTCGCAGACGTTTATCCGTCTTCGTCTGCCCTCAGCGCATTCAGCTCCAACGACTTCCGTCGCACCAACCTCGTCGTCTTCACCAGCCACCTCGCGGGACGTCCCTGCCCTCAGCGGGATTCAACTGCGGCGGACCAGCCACTCCTCGCAGATGTTTATCCCTTTCATCTGCCCTCAGCGCATTCAGCTCCGACGAGCCAGCCACTCCTCGCAGACGTTTCCTCGCTCAGCGCCTTCAGCTCAGACGACGTCGTTTTGGTGATTTGTTCTCGATGCGTTTTCCTTCGCACCGGAGTTCCTGCCAGTTCCTCGTCTCCCTGACTATCCTGGCGTGGTCGCCAAATTTCGTGCACTCGCACATGTTGTCCAGGCGTCAGGGGCCCAGCCTCCCTGCCCATCTGACCCGCCACACACAACAACGAAACTGAACTAAGAGTTGTACATAATTTCTTGACAAGACGGAGACGGACAGACAAGAAGACCGGACACGACGAGGTAAACTGATAACTGAAGAAAAAGACTAACATTATGGCAGCATATAAGCATGCGCACAAACAAAACATAACGCATGACAATGACATAACCATTACTTGGATCATGTACAAACTATACATGCAACCAAAACCAGTCAAAGCAGAACGCAAAACAAACCAAAATAAACGAAAGGACCACAACAAAAAGAGCCATGAAAAGTCTTTCTACCAATACACAACACTGCTCCTGGCCCCGTGTCATCTCCACACCTGTACAATAGACGCAATGACTATAGTATTTATGACAAGAAGACAATTTGTTACTACACGCTCTCGGAAACACAGCTGGAGAAGACGAGCTCAAGACGATGAGTGCTTGTCACGCAACAGCAACACGTGCATGCACTGACACCGAGTACCCATGACGTACACAAAATAACGTGTTACAACACAAGTACCCTACTGTTACCCCCCCCCCCCCCCCACCACCACCACCACCACAACACGCACACACACACACACACACAGACGCACACACACGCATACACCACAAAACAAGGAAAGCAAGGAAAGAGATAACGCCATGGCCCTGTCCATTCTCCCACCATCAAACAGTCAACAAAGATATGTTTCTTTTCACCACGATAATTATATCATTATGTCATGGTACGGAAATGTACATGATCTGATATGATCGACGTTACTCTGTTTAACGAACATGCAGCTACTCAATACGTCGATCATATCAGACTTCATCAAATTCAACCTTTTGACTGGGAAAATGATTGAATGCCGAGTACACATCACATCCCCTTCTGCACAAGCAGTCAACAAAGATATGTTTCTTTTCAATTTTTTTATTCAATTAATTGAAGCTCATTGTGAGCTTCCAGCATGACTACTAAGCTGGACACCATCAATTGGTCATAGAAGCGGATGATGTTAATCACGTAGTGTTGGAGGTGAACACTCGATGAAAGATGTTTCTTCATCTCCACGAACGACATGTAATTCTCATCGCTGCATGGAGGGGGACAGATAAAAAGAAAAAAGAAAAAGGTGGAAATTAGAAGAACTCCTATAATTATTGCACTGCTCACCACGATAATATATCATTATGTCATTGTACGGAAATGTACCTGGACATGAATGATAAAATAGCATACAGAATAGTCAGTAGTACCCCATCTAGATAATGTACTGAGTACACGTACGATGAATGACATGTACACGCACATACAGAGTTCCTCCACAAGCACTGTGTACTGTAAAAGCTGACCAGGTACACAGTTTGATTAGGCTGGTTTGTATATAGTGCGGTAGGGGTTCTGGCTCAAAAGTAAGGAAGAATAGTCCATATATGGCAGATGACCTTTGACCTTTGAGTTGACCTTTGAGCTGCCATATACGGCTGAATAGTCCATATGTGGAAGATGTAATTTGACCTTTGTTGTGACATTTGACCTTTCCCTATAAGGATGAATAGTCCATATATGGAAGATGACCTTTGACCTTTGTTGTGACCTTTGACCTTTCCAAATACGGATGTTTGGTCTATAGAAGGAATGTGACCTTTGCTGTGTGCTTTGACCTTTCCAAATACGGATGATTGGTCCATATAAGGAATGTGACCTTTGGGATTGACCTCTGTGCTTTATATGGAAGTAGTGGCTATATAGGGTGATATGGTAGAATGTGCTATATATGTCTGGATGGTCTATAGTGGGGGTGAAGTGTCCTTATAAGGGAGGTGCACGTGGTTCAGGTCATAGTAGGCATCTTCCATAGTGGGGAGAAGTGTCCTTATAAGGAAGGTGTACACGGATGAGGTCATATACGGCATGTGCCATAGTGGGGTGAAGTGTCCTTATAGGGAAGGTGTACACGGATGATGTCATATAAGGCATGTGCCATAAAGGGGTGAAGTGTCCTTATAGGGAAGGTGTACATGCTGTAGTTTTTAAATAAGGCATATTCCATAGTGGGTGGAAGATGCCTTTTATGGCATGCGTATCCTGGCCAGGTCATATAAGGCATGCAGTCATAGTTGAAACAATCATTGAGGGCCTTTCTGTCTGAGGCTTTGAAGAAAAGAAGCATCATGTAACAAAGCTGGGTTCGTACCCGCAACCTCTCGTACGGAAGGCATGAACTGTACCAAACGACCAGGACGACTACACACAAGACCCAAGGCTCAAATCGCCTATTTATACCCGGACCGTAAAGAAGAAAAAACGCATCATGTAACAAAGCTGGATTCGTACCCGCAACCTCTCGTACTGAAATCACCAACTGTACCAAACCACCACGGACGACTACGCATAAGAGGGAAGGCTCAAATGTACTAGATATACTAGGACGTATACATGCATGTACATCCTCAGAACACTCGTTAACTATAATGTACGGAATAAAGGAGGCAGAATGAATTGGCTACAAAAAAAAAAGACACACATACACACGCGCGCGTGCGCGCACTCTCAAGCAACTGAATATACCATACATCATCTATCAAATAAATGAGGCAGACACACATACACACACACACACACACACACACACACACACACACACACACGCGCGCGTGCGCGCACTCTCAAGCAACTGAATATACCAATTCACTTAGGGATTAGCCGATGGCCGTAGGCTAAAGTTGTGATCCCATCATCAGCAATGTGCCTTTTAGAATCAAAAGGGGACAGTGCCGTCTTTACCTCTGAAACCCTTGCATACATGCAGTGCATGCAACGGTTTCTACTACAGACTGAATACAGTAGTAGTAGATAATCTCCAAACACAGGGATATAATTATTATAGATCTACACCTAAACACACTCATTTGATGAAGTGATGTAGCACATGCACTGTATGTACAGCATGTACATATCCCTGACCCCCCGCTTCTTCGACACCCGACAATACTATACCTATAAAAAAATTAAAAATTAAATAATACCATGTAATAATAAAATAATAATAATAAATAAATAAAAATAAAATGTAAAACAATGAGATACTCCCTTACCATGTGTTCAGGGCAATACGGACAACCCAAGTCACGATCACACATCGAAAACTACTGCTCGCTTGAAGACTGTATAAAGTGTATTCACAAACAGCAACAAATCTGAAAACTCTGAAAAAGAAACTAAACAAAAAGCCACGAGGTCCGCTCAGCACCTCGCGCACCAAGACCATCTACGAAAATGGAGGCATCACAGTTCGCCTTCAAGGAAACAGCAACTATTGCAGCGAAGCGGTGAAAACTGCAAGAAAGCGAAAGCCATGGATCACGGACACAACAGAAAAAGCCTGTACCAAAGAAAGGGCATCGCTAGCCGTGCACCATTGTACACACACAGCGCACAGTTCACTGTACATTTGGCAAAAAACATAAAAGAAAATCAAGACTGTTCAAAGCGCAAAAAAACACATGTTCACGTCATGTTCAAGGAAATTCAAACGAAGAGAAAAGAGAGTAGAGAAGTTTAGAGAAGCACAAGAACGGAGAAATGGAAAAGAGAAAAGTTCTTGAGATGAAGAGTAGAGAGAAGAGCAGAGAGAAGAGAGAGACAGACCGGAAAGCAGTTCTACAGAAGACGTGAGAGAGAAGAAAGGTGAGAGAATAGACAGTACGAAAATAGCAAAGACAAAGTCCACAACAAATTCAAAACAATGTCGATCTTGTTCACAAGTTCAACCATCAGGCAGGAACACCATGAACATTTGTAGAGAGGAGGAGGATGAGGAAGGGCATTCACCTTCCTCACATGACAATGCGAATGAAGGTGGTCCACAAATGGTCGTAGACCACTCATTGTCTTATCACACATGATACATATGAAAAACATACTCAGTCTTGGTAGTAGAAGAAGGAGGAGGAGGACTTCTCTTGGCTAGCAGGAGTTTAGAGATAAAATGCGATAGATCAAGGCGAGACCATTGTTCTTTATACCCATAATCTCCTAATGAGAACTAGGATGTTCATTGATTGAGGGGTGTGGCGCGCGCTATACATACAGTTATACATGTTCTACATAGCGAAGAGCAAGACAGGAACATCATTGAAGTTAGTTTGATAAAGAAAACAGTTACATGTACAACATCTCAAGAGGTAGAATGGGTGACTTGCGTGGTCCAGAGTGTCAAGGGTTCTTTGGAGACGATCCGCAGCTCAGGAGACGAGATCGAGAGCGTTTACCGCTGCCACCAATGTAGTATTCCCTTTCCTAAGACAAGATTCACATTCTCAGGTTTCACCAGGCACTCAAATTGCTCATATCGATAGTAAAATTTGTCATAGAGGAGAAGAGAAAGAAAGGCAAGAAACACGTGAGCATGCGCGCGGCTTACAAGGCCAGCGATTGGTCACGTGGACAGGAGCAGGAAATACGAGATACAAATTTAAGAAATAACAATCGTCATGCAATGATTACAGTAATACTCAAGTAATTATTGGCCTATACTACACTATTATTGGCCTATACTACACAGCTACTCAATACGTCGATCACATCAGACTTCATCGTATTCAACCATTTGACTCGGAAAACGATCGAGTGCCGAGTACCAAGCATTCAACAAAGATTATGTTTCTTTTTAATTTTTTTCTTCTAATGATAGGAGTTCAGAGTGCGCTTGGAGCATGACCTCCAAACTTTAGGGTTCACGGCTTGCCACTAAAAGCACCCGTCACGCGCGCCTCCATTTTGGATTATGGATGCGCGCTACAGGCCGCGACAGCGCCTATCAAAGTAAAAAATATTGGCTCGAAGTCTAGCCGGAGAGCGTACTTTTTGAATTTTTCCTTGGCTTCACTTCACTCGGGCTTTGCATTTTTGCTTCGGTTTTCTGACTGACCTGGACTTGATGATGGCGGCGGTGGTGGTCTTGGCGAAAGATCCAGTTCCATCTGAAACACTCTGTCACCTTTCTTGTCTGCTGAGGTTCTAGCAAAGTGCTGCACGCATCCTTTGTTTGCCCTGCAAATCTCGATCTGTTGCTCTTCTTGCTGTTTGGCCGAAATGGCTGATGCCAAGGAAGTGAACATTCTTCCTGTATAGAGGCCGAAACTGAGCAAGGGCACGTCAAGATATGTGGGGTATACAAAGAAAAAGAAATGTCATGGTTGTTTCAGCAGCTCACGACAGCCAACACGCTCCATCGTGCCGGGATTCGAAGTATCCAGCATGGCTGTTCCGAGCTCTGCTGCCCTTGTTATTCTTCTTCTTCAGAAATTCTGCACACCTTGTCGGCCAAAGTACGAGCACGGAAAATAGATGCGCTGAGCCGTTTCTTGTTCAATTTTGACAAATAATGGCTTGCTGTTTTGCTCTCGACCTTGGCTATCCTTCTACCGTTCAATATTTTACGGAAACGCAACGGCACCCCCTGTTTTTTTTGCCGAACTTTGGCCAAAGTTACTGGAAAACCCGGGACTCGTTTGGAAAATACGGACGGTGGAAGTCTTGTAACGTCTTTCGTGCGTGTGGATTCAAAAATTCAGGCAGTTTGAGCCAACCGTGATGAATCCCGTAGAGTTGAAAGTGAGTGATATTAGTGATGGGAAAATGCGATTTGAGCACTGACTGATTAATGATTGTGTGGTACAGTATATGCACGCGCCTGTCACGTGCATGATGTAGCTGGTGACGCTAGCATGCCAATCCGTGAACCCTAAACTTGACAGCCTCAATTCACCATAGAAGGTGATGACGTTCATTAAATAATGATGAAGATGGGACCGTGAGGGGAGCTGCTCCTTCATAGAGTCGATTGACATAATCTGCTCATCGCTGTATGGGTGTGGGGATGTTGTAACTGCCTTTCTCTACCTGCTCCCAGTCCCGTGCCATCTCCACACTTGTACAAAGGGACGATAACTACATTTAGGAAGACTGTTTATTACAAGACGACGACGGAAACACAACTAGACATGACGAACTCGAGACGAAGACCTGATGAACTCATGGCGAAGACAGCTTTTCACACCACAGCAACACGCGCATGCACCAACTTGACGTACACACTACGTACACAAAATAACGTACTACAACAGGGACAGATAAAACAAGGTGTAAATTAGATGATCTTCTATAATTATTCCATTGCTCACTGCGATATATCATTCATCCTTTTGTAGATAAATATAATAAATATAAAGATAACTTAGGGAATATCTCGTAAGCTCACATTGCTTTATACATTTTCTGTGTATCCATCAGCTCAACCGCCACCACTGGACTGCCTTTTTACACTCTTTTTATTTTAACAAGCAGGACCACGGAAAACGTCTACATCTTGACAAGATGACAGACCAAAGACCAGCTCACACTGTCTCGCGCATGCGCATAACACCACCAACCAATGACGCGTGTTCACAGCAACCAAGACGAAACAAACATGTGACACAAAATCTACCACACTTGTACAGATGATGAGGAAGGGCCTTCACCTTCCTCCAATGACCATTGGATTTTAGATGGTCAACAAATCGTCGAAGACCACTCATGATCTTTCGGCATGAGTTGCAAGTGAAAAACATATTTGCTCGCAGACGGAGTTTAGAGATGAAATGTGGTAGATCAAGGCAAGACCAATCTCTTTTATACCCATAATCTCTTAATGAGAACTAGGATGTTCATTGGTTGAGGGGTAAGAACAAAGAAAACAAACTTGAAAAAATCGTGAGCAACAAAGATACTTACGGGAGAAGGAGGTACAGGGTTCTTATCCTTTCCACGGCATCATTATAATCGGACTGTTGAAGCAGCCCAACTTCTCGCTTCCCCCAACACCTTGCGAGGTGCCCCTCGCCCATCGATTGCCGGACTAACGCTAAGAGCCCCTGCAGCCGATCTCCACTGTAAACGCGAATAAAACCGCCGAAAGCACAGTGTCATAGTGGTTCACCATGATCAGACGCCAGTTCCCTAGACAAGTAGCAATTCAAACAAACTCTCATGTGCATGCACACATGCACACACACATACACTCACCGGAAAAACAAAGAAAAGAAGAGAAATATGGAGAGAAGAAAGGCGGCGCATTCCCAGCCAGCACACGACTTCGGAGCAGCAGGAAGCCGACGGCGAAGCTGATACTCTACTCGTATCAGGACGACAAAACGGCGGACGCACAGCGACAACACAGCTCCGCGGAGGGCGTCAGCTTGAGTAGACAACGACGGGACACCGGGCAACGACACAGTTGACTCAAGCGGATCACGACATTACGCGACGACACCGTGCAGTGACACAGCTCCACGACGAGCACGGACAGGGGTGACGAATAAACAAGGACAGGCCAGCAGTGACGAGAGCAACACTACATGTAAATCACATCTCAGGGTCGTGAGCTGCGGAACTCCGCGTCAAGTATAGTTGGGTGCCGAATGTTGTAAACGTAACACCATAATTGTAAGTGTAGCATTACTTCTCCATCAGCTCAACGGCCACCACTGGACTGCCTTTTTACACTCTTTTTATTGTAACAAAAACGTTACGTTTAGAAAAAAATAAAAGAATAAGAAATAAATAAAATAAATTCAAAACTATACGATACTCCCTTCCCAAGAACACTTGTATAGAGGTTGTGTGAGGTCCATCACCTTCCGGTAATGTTTATGCGACTTCAGGTGTTCGACGAATAGCCTCAGACCACTCATGGTCTTTTTACAAGACACACAACGAAAGAACATGCTGACAGAACTTGAGGAGTTCCTACATGCAATACCTTTTCTATGGGGTTCACCGATAGCACGCGGTGCAGTGTTCCAGTTGTTTGCTTGCAGCTCAGTTCTAGGGAGCAGGTGAGTAATAATAATAATAAAAGCACTCCCTGTCAGAAACTTACTCAGCATGTATGCAACACATCTGCTTGATCACTGCAGATTTTCGGATTGCACGCACTCTAATAATAATAAATAAATTCACGGTTCGCGTGAGACTCGGCTGAAAGCCGAGTTTTCCACATCCGCCGGGGGAACGCCACCACCCCCTACGATCAAGGCCCAGATGCAGCGCCTACACGGTGGGAGGTGAGTAGATCAGATCCACCACCAAGTGGTCAAAGACCGAAATCCCATTAGCTGCATCCATGCTACCCTCGTGCCAGGCCACAATTTCCCAATTAACTGTGGGTCGCAGCACGGCTGGAAAAATTCCTTCCGCTTCCAAGCAGGACTTGAACATGGTACCCTCTGTTTCTCAATCATGGTCTTCGACTATCCCTGCCTGCACGCTATCCCCAAAAAAACGTGAGCAACAAAGATACTTACATGAGAAGGAGCTACATGGTTCTTATCCTTTCATTAAAGTCGGACTGTCGAAGCAGCCCAACTTCTCGCTTCCCCAACACCTGGCGAGGTGCCCCTCACCCATCAAATGCCGGATTAAAGCTCAGGCCCCGTCAGCTGATCTCCACCGTAAATACGAAAGAAACCGCAGATACTTACGGGGGCATGAGATACGTGGAGACGGACATGGGACCCGACGATTGGCACCATTGAACCAATTGCCTTTCTCCAGCATTATTCACAGATCATCAGTTGGCAGAGATCTAATATCGCCCTACCCTGTATAGCCAATAATGGTCCCGTCCGATTGTGTCCATGTGGTCACGGTGCAGGCAGATTCCGGCACCATGACCACTCCACCTTCAAGTATTCGCTCATGTGATGTCCACACCACGACATCTCTTCTTGTTAGACCTGTTGGCATACCACCGAAATCTCGACGAGCTCGACTATCAACGGTGTGTATCCCCTCGTCAGCTGATCTCCACTGTAAACACGAAAGAAACTGAAGAAAACACTGTCATAGAGCTCTATTGTTGAGGGGAGAGAGAGCTGTGAGCAGTGCCCCCTACCAATCGTCACAATAGACGATCACGAAGAGTTGGTGCTTCATGCACTCAGATGCTGGAAAAGAGGTATTACCCATGACAGCCGGATGCCGCAATAACAAGTGCTGAGTTATTTCGATACTCTCTGCATTGCTGGCATATTCAATGAGCCTATCTCACGACCTTCTGTTCTCTTTCTGCATTGTTTGCATCTTCTGCAGGGTATTTTCATCCACGGGCAAGTTGGAGTCTAAATTTGAAGCGTAAAGATGCAGTAGCTACGTCATGCGTTCCATTGCCTATTGTGCTGTAGAATTGTGCTCTCATGTATACTCTCGTGTTTGTCGCTTTGCCACTCTGTGCTGTCACCTGTTATGATAGCTGTATCCATCCATTTCCGGTTTTATTGTTGAAGTTGACATTTCGTGTGTTTTTAGGATGGTCTTATTTATTCCTTTTGCCTATTCTGCAGTTGCACGCGTGTGTTCACCTCATTGGCCTCGCTCGCTACTCATTTCTTTAGTTCATGTGGCTTATGCAAAGACTAGCCAAGCTTGCTTGGTGATGTCAACGCGAACAAGCAAAATAATAATAACAACACTGTGCTTTTGTTGAGCATATGTGTGACTTGTGGGCTACATTATTTAAATGAATAATTTTGTATTTTGCCAATACAGCCAGAGGTTTTGTTCAGGTGTGTAACGTATATGCCCGCCCGCATGCTATGCATTGAAACGGATCTGCCCACTGCAATCCTTGGCCGAATATCGTATTGTACGTCGGCCATCAGCTTACGGCCTATGTGTTGTAGTTAAATTGGTTTATGTTGTGCGGCGACCACTGCTTTCCATTGCATTCGTCATGATGAATTCACGGAGGGAGGGGGCATATGCACGTCTGTGTGTATATGCATCTGTACGTGGTTCGCAGGCTTGCAAGCTGTTCACGGCTAACAACATGTTGGCTGGTGAAATCCCCTGTTCACGGCTAACAACATGTTGGCTGGTGAAATCCCCTGTTCACGGCTAACAACATGTTGGCTGGTGAAATCCCCTGTTCACGGCTAACAACATGTTGGCTGGCGTAATCCCAGCACAAGTTGCTATGTCGAACATAGCTGTTCGCTATCATCGCTTCCGCGATGGGCAAGAATGAGGTATGAGGCGTGGTGGTATGGGCGAGTAGGACTGGCCTAATACCACTGCACTAGAGAGGTTAGGCTGCGCATGTTTGTTTTGACGCGACACGCAATTTTACGTCAAATGGGTCGAAATTTGGCGTAATACGCCAGCTTTGGACATGTGATGTGATGCAGCTCTCTCATGTGATGCAGCTCTCTCGTTGCTTTCCAACGCACGAGCCAAGTGTTGGGAGTGGAACTTTCGCGACACGTCAAAATAACGTGCAGCTTAAAGGGGAAGTTAAGGCAAAATTAAAAATTCACCAGTTGTAGTCTTCGGGGTGCCGAGTCGAATGGTCTTGGTCCGAGGAAGCTGAGACGCTCCCTTCCTACTTGAATCCCAATCGAACTCGCGCACTTCCACCGAAACTGGGTGACTGCGCCCTACTAGATGGGGATTTGTATGCAAAATGTCACTAAAAGCGCCATTTCGTTCTTATAAAAGCATGGATGACCGCGATTGGCCCATATGTTGTAGTCTTTTGGACGCTGAGTCGACTGGTTTTGGTCCGAAAAGGCTGCGATGCAGCGTTCCTCCTTTATTCCCAATCGAACATGGTTGAACAAGCGGTCACGTGCTCCTGGGTGCCAAAATCACCTGGTCACCACGCCAGCAGGCGACAACTTTAACACCAAGGTTCAACTCGAGTTCAACTCGAGTGACAGGATTGCACCCAAAAAAGGTCAAGCAGGCTAGTAAGTTGTACAGTGATATTTTCACGAAAATCAAACACCAACGCTATAGCCGATCCGTACTGTACCCTGCAAGCACGGTGACCAGGTGAATGGCGTACGCAGGAGCATGTGACCGCTTGTTCAACTATGTTCGATTGGGAATAAAGGAGGAACGCTGCATCGCAGCCTTTTCGGACCAAAACCAATCGACTCAGCGTCCAAAAGACTACAACATATGGGCCAATCGCGGTCATCCATGCTTTTATAAGAACGAAATGGCGCTTTTAGTGACATTTTGCATACAAATTCCCATCTAGTAGGGCGCAGTCACCCAGTTTCGGTGGAAGTGCGCGAGTTCGATTGGGATTCAGGTAGGAAGGGAGCGTCTCAGCTTCCTCGGACCAAGACCATTCGACTCAGCACCCCGAAGACTACAACTGGTGAAATTTTAATTTTTGCCTTAACTTCCCCTTTAATTAAAACCTCCCAATTACTAGACTGTAGAACGGGTAATTATATTTTAGCGACAATTAATTTTAGCGATTTTACTCACGGATCACCAGTGCACTAGTCTAATGTCTCAGCGGATTACCGACTGGAAACTTAAGCGAACATGAGTCGATCGCTAAATTCGCTAGGGTTTTTACGTCGCTAAAATTACCCGTTTACAGTATCAACTTTACAGTGGTCTCACGGTCACATACAGTGCACCACTTGTGTGCAGGCACTCTGTGTGATACCTGGTCTGGAATGAAAAACGGCGGGCAATTAACCTTATAAAAAACTCTCCATGAGCGGAAGCCCTAGCTGGTGCAGTACCCGGTCGTAAACGTATGAAAATAGACCTGACGCACTGTCCCCCGAAATATAAACTGCTCCATGTAAATCGCGAATGACGGGGGCCCGAACGCACCACAGAAGCACACGCCTGCCAACCATCCCGATTTGGCAGGGGCCGTCCCGATATGGAGAGTGGTAATAGGCATCCAAAAGTGCATTTGTTGCATGCCTCACAGCTACCTTTGGATACATTTTCATACCTAGGTTAATTGAGGCTAGGTGTGCAAAGGTTGACAGGTACGCTTCTGCCAGTATTGATGCGTTCGGGCTACATAATAGAGAGGTTAATCGTGCATCGAAATTAGGAGTTTCGCGCTAAATTTGACGTGAAATTCCGCGTCACGTCGGAAATAATTTTAACCTCTCTAATATGTAACATCGTCACTGACATGCATGATTCCAATGGCCTTTGATGTAAATGCATGTGTGTGTACGAGTACTTGTATGTCTGAAAACTTGTTCTTCTATTGGTCAGTTTAAAGATCTACTATCACAACTGAACTAGACGCAATAATTATCATCGAAGAACATTCTCGAATACCTGGGTGATGCACGAATTTTGATAGTGCTCACTTCCGTTAATCGTTTTCCTTTGTAATTTTCCATTCATTTTCTGCTCTAATTCATATTTGCTTTGTTTTCCTAGCTTACTATTGCCGTGGCTGGCTCAACGCCCTTGTCTCAGGGGATTCTGTCCCTGCATTAGCTATGCTTGTCACATGCTATGAGATTGTGTCTAATAATAATTGTATGACAGCAAGAGTGCACCTACCGGTACTTTGTACAATTCTAGCCAGAGAAAATTAATGATCCAACCCCATGATTATAGTTGCGCCGCCTTCGAGTACACAAACCAGTAGGTGTAGTGTTAGGGCTGCGTAGCGCCCGGCGCTATTTTATTCACAAGGTTATTATTTTAATATAGCTATGAATAGGATGAAGACCGCAGACATCACGCAACTACGTTACTTGTTCGACATGTATTTACTGTGTATTTTCATGGCTTTGGGAGTAAGGCGCTGGGCCAAGTAACACAGAAACGTGATTCTCTGTTTGATTTATCCACTCAATTACCGGCATAATTTGGTGGAACCTGTAGTGGATGCACATCCCACTGTTTGTCATTGTATCCTTTTATTTAGAAAAGCGATCCTGTCAGCTTTTCTATTATTGTGTTCGCATGGCAAGAAAAACGACACCGCTATGCTACGTAACTTTCTACGTAAGGTGCTCGGTATTTCACTTAGGCTACGTAAGTCTCTACGTAACGTGCTCGGTATTAGATCTACCAGCGGGTGGTAGCCGCGTGCTGTGCACGTGCACGGCAGACATTGTGTTGCAGTGCAGTCCGTGTTCGGATGTACATGCGCAAGGAACTTCCTTCTTTGGAACTGCTTCTTGTATGAGCTGTTTCGGATATTTCGACTCCTGGCCTGGCTTATTTCGTTTCGGTGCTGCTGAGACCTCCTTTCGCGGAATATTACTGACAGGTGAGTTGACCAGTTCCCTTTGATTCATTTGCTTGTGTTCACTCTTTCATTTACGAAAAGTGTGCTGATTTTGGGCGGAATGCAATAAATAATGGAAAAGCTGACAGGATCTCTTTTCTAAATTATTTAGCTTTTCCGCTGCCGAGGCCTCCTTTTACGGAATACTCGATGACAGGTGATCTCTGAGTTGACCGGTTTCCTTCGATTCATTTGCTTATGCTCACCCTTTCATTTACGGAAACGTGTGCTGATTTTATTCGGATTTAGATCCATTTTTATCTCTTCGCCCTTGTCTACAGTGTACGAAGAACGCGAGTTCACCTTCTTGACGGTAAGGCTTACCGGTATGTTAGATATGTTGTCGAAATACTCATATTCATTGTACATTGGTACGTTACAAGTAAGGCACTGGTCAGTGGCATACTATCGTTGGCAGTTCCCAATCTGGAGGGAAAGGTTCAAGGACCCATTGACCGAATTTGCAAAATAAATTCGCATATCAGGGAAAATCTCCATTGTGGATAGGTTCAGTAAACTTGTTTGCTTCATACGAAACAAGCCAATGGGTGCAGTCTCGTGTCGTGAAGATCTCGTACTTGTATGATTGGATTTGTTTACTCGAGTCTGGGCTGTTTGATTTATTATTTGTGAGTACCGCCGAGATTGCACTGCCCCAAATAAAGTTTCGTGCCGCCAAAGCAAGAATTACGATCTGCAATCTGTTTGTAGTACATGTACCTGCAAGAATGTGCTGCACATGTATCGTACGTTCTCTGTTGCTGTTTCAGTTGCCGTCATGTTTCTAAAGAAAGGTTCAGTAGAGAGGTTCTGCAAAACGAAAATTCGAACGAAGTTTCGCGACAGTCCTTGCGAAAGTGTGTACAAATTTTGCGTTCTGCACATTTTCGTAGTTTGCGCGGGCCAAGTGCACGTACGCCATGACCCGATCTCACGAATTTTCCTACGACAGTTAATTTCGCGTTCCCTGCAAGT
The DNA here is from genome assembly GCF_964019385.1 of Sycon ciliatum. Taxonomy (NCBI): domain Eukaryota; kingdom Metazoa; phylum Porifera; class Calcarea; order Leucosolenida; family Sycettidae; genus Sycon; species Sycon ciliatum. The sequence continues at coordinate 15,341,426 of NC_088651.1, read as the reverse complement.
TTCGTGTCCAAAATTGCGAAAGTTCGTGCGAAGTTTCGCACTTCATGAAGTAGAACGAAAGTTTGTACGCATTTTCGTTTTGCAGAACCTCTCTACGACTCATTTGTTTCATACGAGACGAGTCAATGAGTTGGTGTGGCTTAGAATCTTTCGCTGTAGAAGAAATCTATTCGTATGTCTATTGGAGAAATAATTGTATTCACTGGTTATAAATAGGTTAAGACAAACTCACAGAGTTAATACCATCGGTCCCTTGGTGTTCGTCCTAAAGAGGTTCGACTGGATATCATTCATACTCACCAAAAGATGTGTAAGATTTTATTATTATGGAGTGCCTTGTTTATCTCTCAGTACCTCCAACCATAGCCTTGCCCCTTATATACTCAGGATCAGTGTAGTTGTTGGAACGAGGTGTCGGACTCAGCAATGTATTTTGTTTACATTTTAATACATGTTTATTGTTCCTTCTTTGCTGTGTTGTTTTAGAAAATCGTGGACTAACAGTTTGAAGTCATTGAACTACTTCCAAAAGTTCTATCGACATCAACAGGATTACGATTTCAGTGCAATATGATGCAGGATGACCTTATCACGAAAACCCATGATTATAAACCATTTTAAACACAGAATCAACAAAAAACATCTGCGACACGCACCTGGTTACATTTCTCAAATAAATCTGATCGAGGGTGGGGAAATCTGAAATATCTGAAAGGCAAGACGATTTTATGACAGTCATGAAATTCTGCTACAGCAACATGCACAGAATGACCTCCGTATAAAAAAAGTATCACCGCGGTCCACCACTACGTACTCACATGTTTCCCCGTAGAAGAACATGCTATGCCATTTTCTGCAAGAAAAGGCTTGCACATCAAGGCGTATAATACGGTATTGATATGATCAAGAGTACATAAACCGTTTATGTACTCTATTATTATTATTATTTTATTTATTTTACTAGGGTGTTTCCCACAGACCTATGGTCTTCTTACGGGAGCCCCTAGAAAGGTTAAGCATGAACGAACAAATGGGCGCTAATCTGTACAAGAGTCTTGATATGATGTGAAGGCCATCATTTTGTTTAAATTTACATATTGATATAGTATAGGGTATTCCATTGATTGGTGACAGAAAAAACAAAAGAAATTATAGCAATAAAAACTGCTTCATGGCAGTTTTCTAAAAAAAGTTATTGTGTTCTAGTCCATGGACCACGTCTAAAAAGTAAGAAATTAACGAAATGTGATAGCCGAAAATTAAAATTTCACACAAAACCTCACAATAATCACACACAGAATGAAAAGCTACATGTAGAAGACCTTTTCCCCTCGTGATCCTCTTTCCTATGCATGCATGACATGCATGTTGCCAATTGTTGGTGCAGTACAAGTTTAGTGTTGAAAGCAGCATTTCAAGTGTTGTGATTATTGTGAGGTTTTGTGTGAAATTTTAATTTTCGGCTATCACATTTCGTTAATTTCTTACTTTTTAGACGTGGTCCATGGACTAGAACACAATAACTTTTTTTAGAAAACTGCCATGAAGCAGTTTTTATTGCTATAATGTAACATGTATGCATTTATCCGGCCGCGCTGTGCGACATGCCAGTTGTACCGTATGCACTTTAGCTGTACTTGCCTGCCTGGCTTTTCCTTTGATCTCTCTGTCGTTCTCTGTATTCCCACACACTTGTGATTTGTAGTAACGAAGCTAGTTACAAGATGTCTTTGGTGCGTTTGTAGAACCACTACATGGTGTCAGAAGTGGGATTCGAACCCACGCCCACATATATAGTCTTCACTGGCCGGAGCGACTGTGTTCACGACATTGGACACTGCTAACGGATTCTGGCAAGTCCCACTCAGTCCCGACTCTGCCCGTTTGACCACCTTCATCACGCCGTTGGGCAGGTTCTACTTCAAGCGACTGCCATTCGGCATCACATCAACACCTGAGATTTTCCAGAAGCGTCTCACCAACCTTCTGGACCAGCTCCCCGGCGTGTTCGTCTACATGGACGATATCATTGTCTCTGGCCGTACGCGAGAAGAACACGACCGTAACCTAGCTGCCGTACTAGACATCCTGCAGAAAGCCAACGTCACGCTGAACATGACGAAATGTCACAAGCGTCAGGCCGAAGTGAAGTTCCTTGGTCACATCTTCTCCGCCAAAGGTCTCCACCCTGACCCAGCGAGAGTGTCCAGCGTCGCTAATCTGAAGCCGCCCAAGAACGTCACGGAACTGAAGCGCATTCTCGGCATGTTCGCGTTCATGTCACGCTTCATTCCCAATCTCTCGGAAGTCAGCGCTCCACTGCGTCTTCTACTGGGGCATGACACCGCATGGGAGTGGTCTGCTACACAACAACAGGCCCTGGACAAGCTCAAACAGCTTGCCACCAATGCGCCCTGCCTCACGTTCTTCGACCCAACCAAGCCCACGGTCATCAGCGCTGATGCCAGCAGTTACGGCTTGGGAGCTGTCCTATTGCAGGAGCATGACGACGGAATGCGCCCCATTGCATTTGCCTCACGCAGCCTCACCACTACTGAGCAACAGTACGCGCAGATCGAGAAGGAGTGCTTGGCTGTTGTCTGGGCTTGTGAGCGATTCCACGGCTACATTTACGGCAACTCGTCCCTCACTGTCCAGACGGATCACAAACCACTCATCCCGCTGATCAATACGCGTGATTTGAACCGTGTCCCGATGCGATGTCAACGCCTCCTGATGCGCCTGCTCACGTACAATCCAGCCGCCGTGTATGTCCCTGGCAAAGAGCTAGTTGTTGCCGATGCTCTGTCTCGCGCTCCGCTCGCCTGTGACGACACGCCTAGTCTCCAAGACGAGATCAGCATCAACCTCGCATCTTACATCGGCGAGATCGTGTCGGATGGTAAAGCCCGTGACATTGCTGACGCCACCACACAAGATGAGCCGCTCAAGCAAGTCCTCCACTTCGTCCAACACGGATGGCCGTGCAACCCACGTGATGTCGACGACACTGTGCGCCCATACTTCCATGAACGCCAGTTACTGTCCTGTGAGCAAGGTGTGCTGTACCATGGCTTCCGCATTGTCATGCCACCCTTTCTGCAGCCTGAGATGCTCGAGAAGCTCCACGAGGGACATCAAGGTGCAACAAAGTGCAAGTCTCGCGCCCGCCATTCCATTTGGTGGCCAGGCTTGTCAAGGCAAATCGACACGATGGTCGCTATGTGTGAAGTGTGCACCAAACACCGCGTCCAGTCGACCGAACCACTGCAACCCGTCCAACGCCCAACACTGCCGTGGCACACGGTTGGTGCAGATCTGATGGAATTCAACGGCACGACTTACCTCGTCATTGTTGACTATCTCTCGCGTTACCTCGATGTCGTACCGCTGACTGCCACAACCTCGATTGCTGTCATCAAGCATCTGCACCGCATCTGTGCCGAGCATGGTTTCCCGTCCACCTTGGTTACAGACAACGGTCCTCAGTTTGCCAGCGAAGCGTTTACTGAGTTCTGCACAGCAAACGACATCACCCATCGCACTTCCAGTCCACGGTATCCTCAGTCGAATGGCGAAGCGGAACGTGCAGTTCGCACCGCCAAGAATCTCCTGCGGAAGGCCGAAAGCCTGCAAGATGCACTCTTGGCTTACCGCACGACACCGCTGAGCAACGGCTATGCCCCATGTCAGCTGTTGTATGGCCGCCAGCTCCGTACCGGTCTACCTGCAACGACTGAACAGCTGGAACCGAAATGGCCTGATCTCCCTAGTATTCTGGAATCGGAAACTCAGTCCCAGGAACAGCAGAAGTTGCACTACGACCAACGGCATGCAGCTAAGCCTCTCGCGACTCTACAGCTTCATGACCGTGTATTCATCACCGATCTCGAACGGGAGGGCAAGATAGTAGAGCAAGTGTCCAATCGTTCTTACCTCGTTGAGTCTGGTCACTCTACTGTTCGCCGCAATCGTCGTCACTTGATCCGACTGCCACTGCTAGAAGCAGAGAAGCCGATAGTCGAGGTTGAGTACGGTGGCACAGCAGCTGATCCAGTCCGTCGCTCTGCTAGAGCTCCTCAGCCTGTCAACCGCCTCATTGAATCATGCTAATTCAGCAACGTGCCGAGACGTATCTGCCGTCGTCTCTGCACATCACTCTTTCACTGCAACTTGCTCTACAAACAATACCTACATTATCGAATAGTCTTTGGACTCCTCATCTTCTCTATTATAGCCTGTTTAATCTCAGAGGGGAGATGTAGTGGATGCACATCCCACTGTTTGTCATTGTATCCTTTTATGTAACATGTATGCATTCATCCGGCCGCGCTGTGCGACATGCCAGTTGTACCGTACGCACTTTAGCTGTACTTGCCTGCCTGGCTTTTCCTTTGATCTCTCTGTCGTTCTCTGTATTCCCACACACTTGTGATTTGTAGTAACGAAGCTAGTTACAAGATGTCTTTGGTGCGTTTGTAGAACCACTACAGAACCCTCTCACTATAATGTTGTGCTGCAGATCTGTAGGTTACTTGTGTAGACCTAGAATAAACCTGATCAGCGCTGGTGGTCTGCATGGTAAATGATGCAGAGGTCATACACACAGTGTTTTCACTGAAACGTAGGGCAGAAATCATGGCAATACAATGCTGTATGCTGTATGCTCTAAGTCGTCTCCCTCAACGATCTTCCTCGCGGTGATACAATGCATGTAGCCGAGTAGCTGAGTGAAGTATATAAGAACACATGGTGTGCATGGCATTATGCCTATGGGTGTTTTATGCCCTAGTGCGTACCCCGAGCTTGGGCTACGCACTAGGCCCCAGTGGGGGGGGGGGGGGGGATATCACGACTTGGCGACAACATGACCTTAGGGACCATCGCAAAAGTTCGCAGAAGCCCCCGAAACGAAGACCGTTAGTTTCGGGCCAGACCCCCCCCCCCCCCCTCCCCCCTCAAACGAAACGACAGTCACAATATGGGCTTCATTATTTCACTTGGATGCTCACACATAATAATAATTATAATATACTACACAAGCATTGTTGTATCAGTGTGTAACAATGTACAGCACTTTATAAATGCAACGATGATATCACCTTGCAGTGGGTGATCTAAGAACGAGAACAGCTAGAGCTATGCAGTTGTATCCTTTGAGCATGCTAATCTATCAGCTCCTACATGTCGTCAATACTTTTTTGAATTGAAGCCCGGTTTGCGATTTTCGACACCCCCCCCCCCCCCCAAACGTATGCTCTTCGTTTCAGGGGCTTCTGCGAACTTTTGCGATGGTCCCTTAGACGTGGAGGGTTTATGTACAATGTGGCTTTAAGTATGTTCAATTTCTCATTATACCATCATGAAAGTTGGTCCTACTCGTAGTCATCCGCGTATTTGTACCGGTACTTGTGGTCCTCACACGCACTGCCATGTAGACATTCCTTGCCTTCTTTTCGGACGATACTAGTTTTGTTTTTAGTGGCTTCTTTTTTAGTTGATTGTGTCCATGACCAATTTCTACAGTGCACTCGTTCAATACGATGACTGCTTGGTTCAGCTTTTCGGTTTCAGAAATTATCTTCGTCTACTATTCTGCAGGGATGGAATGCCATACCTCAAGAAGCTTCAGTTCCATATTATCGGAAAATACAGTTTGCATCTCGTGAACAAACAAAAGAAACTCGCACTGCTGGCATTACCACTGGGCACTGGCACTTGCTCTGACCAGTGACCACGTGACCACGCTGACAGGAAAGCGAAAGCACTTGGATGGCAGTCCCTCAAGAATCCAAACTTACATGTTTGAATTTTCGTCAACTTCAAATACGAGCCACGAAGCACGTTCTTTCTCCAACATGCGACATGCCACATGCGAAAAATCACATTCAAAACGGATCACAACGCACGAACTCACTGCAGTGCCGTAGACAATTCATTAGCCTAGTTACATTGCACAAGTTTATTTTCAAATACCGGAATACCTTGGCTCGGTTCAGTTTTAATGTTTCTCGTAGTGAGAGACGCCCCAACAAAATTATCCTCCCCAAAGCCTTGACAACATCCAAATCACTTTTTTTATTCAAAACCTCCCTTTTATGGAATTGTCTCCCACCCACATTGACTTCGGAATCTTCTGTCTATGTATTCAAGAAAGAGCTGCGCAAACATTCTTGTCAGTATTCATGTCTACTCGCTGGCATGCCGTTACCCTGTTCATCGTAGTCCTCCCCCCCCCTCCCAATCTGTACTCTCTTGTACCATCATCCATCAATGCGACGGACCCCACGATAGGCGGTCAGCCTTTGGGTCATCCTAATAAAGTTATTATTATTAATATTATTATTAACTTGGGTACGAACTGCTATTCTAAAAGCTTGTGTGACAACTTCAAGTCTACAATGTTGTATACGTGTATTTTTTTTTTTTTTTTACGAGAAACCACGAACCTCGAGAACAGAATACTGCATGGTAGAGGTGGTTGCAGACGCAACTGTGGTGGTGAAAACTGGAGCATCTCCGCCGACCTGAGGTCTCGGCTTCAGCGACACTTCAGAGCACCAAAAACTGGGGAGGAGTAGGCACAGGGGGAGGGGAGGGGGGGGGGGGTACATTTATATAGAGGAAGGAAAAACGGAAAGATGATACATGTGATAGAGGAAGAAAATAAAAAATAAAAAATAAAAATAAAAAATAAATAAAATAATGTATGAGGGCGCGGCGCGCTCCCACTGTGGCCACAAACACGCGTCCATGCGTCAGCAAAAAAGGAGAAACCTGGCAGTCGTGCTCACACTAGGCATCGGACACGTCTATATTTATTATTATTATTATATTATCCGTGTTATTTTTACACCAACCTTTCATAAAACGTTTTCATATTTTGTCCGAAAGGACAACATAAAACTTTAGGAAGCTAGAGAAGGCAATTCTTCGGAGATTCACCGACTGCACAACGTTTTCAAATTTCATCTCCATCTTCATATCCACCTCGCCGATAAACTCAAAATACAGTCTAGAATATCCCGAAAAGATTGTGCCGCCCCAGACCGCCACCTTAAAGGGGGAAATGCGGAGTCCATCGTTTTAGGAGCCACACCAGAAATATAATAATTATATCCCTTATATGCCACTTGTGTGTGGCGCAGGTCCATAGAGAGGGAAATCCACAGACTCTCCTGCAGTGGCGTATCCAGAGGGTAGGGGACGGGGGGCGGGGCGCCAGCCCCTCGCGACAAAAAAAAAAAGAAAACACCAGTCATGACTGTGCAGTTAAGTTGTTGTGAAACGACAAGTTCTCGAGAGTGAAAGGCCTTCTCGCTTGTGACATTGTGTTCGTGTCAATGCAGTTGTATCCCGACTCCGCCGTACCGCTGATGATTACGACGTAGTATACGCTACATGCGCTATGTGCGGTTTGCTGTGTGCGCTGTAGTTTTATGTTGTATGTGTATGCTTTTCTCATATACGCTGTCATTTTCACGCTATAACTACCTTATGGTTTTAGTGTTCATTCATACATTCGTTGTTCATTCATTGTTCATTGTTGTTAGTCGATGGAAGTGAAATATACTGTTGATAATAAATAGTTGTCCTCGTGCCGTGTGGAGTCGTTCGTTCCTGATACTTTAGAGAACCAGAGGATTCACAACAGCAGTGTATATGGCTAGGCACCGGCGGATAATGCTAGTTATATGAGGAAATTGTGCTACTAGCACTGCTAGTTATTTGGAGCGATTATGCTAGTTATAATGCTAGCAGTGCCGATAGTGCTACAAAAATGTCAATCCATGCGGTGGGAAATAATGACTTCCCTATGCAGTCACTCGGAATATGGCAGTATCACAGGGCAAACACGGTGAGAACATAACACATTGACATTGAACTTCAAGACAAGCATTGCAAATTTGGAAATCAAATTTGCAAAAAGTGTGCACAATGCTATATTTAGCTCCAAGTACAAGTCAGTGCAGTTTGCACAACTCCGTAAACGCAGCAAACAGTGCCAAACACGCTTCTGGCAACGGTGGCATCCAGCATACACTTTCATCTGGACGTAGTGCTAGTTTCACACATCGATTGTGCTAGACAAGGTCACATTTGGAGGCTTTATGCTAGGGCAGTGCCGGTCTTCCCCACATGGGTCATTATGCTAGTTATTATGCTAGCATTATCCGCCGGTGCCTATATATGGCAGACGCTGCCCTTTACAACGAAGATTATAGTCCAAATTGAGATATTCTCTGTTTACAACAACTGCATAGAAGCAAAGTCCGGCTTTTGTTCGAGCTACCTCCATGCCCTTTTGTAGCTAAAGTGCGTGAAGAAGCCCCATAATTGGAAAACTTTGAGCGGCAAACTGTCTCTGTGACATCTATCGCATATCTTCTTTAAAAGGAGGCTCCCACCTAAAGAAGTAAAAATAAAAGGTCCATGGACACCCTGTTTTTTTATGCATAGAATGGTTGAGTGATGTCTCCTCTTCAATTTGGTATGGTTTTTAGGTAGGGTCAGAGGTATTCTCGTGTATTTAGTGAGTGTGCAATTTCTTTATTTTCGGCAAAAAATGGTAAAAAATTGGTTTTTGACCCAAAGAAGCCTCCTGGAAGGAGGATACTAAGTATTTTCTTCATCATGTGTTTAAGAACCACATTTGGAGGTATCTTGGGTACACAAGATAGACTGTGTCTTGGTTTTGCCCTTGGTGAGCCACTTTCTCGAAATTACGGGTACCGAAATTTCCATCGGGAGCTGAATTGTGAAATGGTTCAGCCTGCAACATTTTTCCATGGACATATTGATTTTTTTGGCTTTCTGTGATCCTTGAGCCCCAAGGAAACCGATAATAGACAGTTTTGATGGTGTCACCAGGCACTTTAGGCCCCTACGAAACAATATAGGTGTCAAAATATGGTAAGTTATTTCAAGGCCAATTCCGAAAATAGCATTTTTAGAAAATCTGACCATTCTTGCCTTCTTGACTAAATAGCACTACCAATGACAAGGTGGTATGGTAATATATTTTAGAAGAAGTTATTTTCATGCTGCAACTTCCTTTGGACATACCAGATAGTCTGTGCCTGGAAAGGTACAAAGGTACATGTACAATTACATGTACATGTATGTCATGTAGCCTTCAGCCCTAGCACATTGATATACGAGTAGTGTACTTGTACATGTACATGTAAGGCAGCGAGGTGTCATAACATCCTCGACAATGAAACTGGCACATGGATGTGAAAGCAGGCATTCAAAATCAGGCACACTAGACACTCACACGCGTGCGTGCACACGCACATTAACACCCACCCACTCTCGTGCACGCATCATTGTAACACTACTAGTAGATAGTAGGACTTAGTGTAAATAGAAGCATGAAAACCAGCCACTGCACTGGGCATGCATTTGCAGGTTGTCACTTGTGTTGATAGCAGCAGACTCCGCAAGGAGGCTCCGAACTGCGCAACTGTCCGGAGTAGGCCTAGCCCAAATTTGCTCGGGGCGCTTCGATATTTTGCCGGCAAATTTTGCCCTAGCACTTTCCATATTTTGCTTGGCATTGCCTTTCGTTTCCGATATTTTGCTCCATTTTGCTACTGCTTTGTGGCAAAAATGGCTTCGAATGAACCGTCTACTTTGGTAAACAGTGGTAAAAGTGGATGGTGACTCTAATGAGGAAAGCAAAACTTATAATGGTGTCAGTATTCCGGATTTTGTAGCATGATTTCAAATTTATGTACCCTTGACAACCTGCACGAGCTACTTCAGCACTACGTTGGCCCAATGAAACCAAAGAAATTTGAATCAAGTTGCCAAAACACACCCGGATCCTCTGTAAATTCGATATGTTGCTCGGAATTTGCCAGCAATTTCTTTTCGTGGGAAATTTCGATATTTTGCTTGAAGAATTGCCGGCAAATTTGGGCTAGGCCTAGTTCGGAGCCTCCTTAATATGTGTAGGACTCAGTAGCTCAGCAATCCTCTATATGTGGTCATTGCTCTATATATGGCCAAATTGTTCACAGATCGCTATACATGGTCACTCTATATCACTCTATGGTCATATACAATGTGCCTTATATGGTCACAATAACATGGCAATCACGAGCATTACAAGTGCGAACGTAACAGAGCACGAATCCTATCTAGAGAGGCTCACCGCCAGTATGTGTCCTCCATTAGCACTAACCCCTCATCCATTATTGCATCCACCCCTAGTTTGTTCAAGTTTGTTAACAGCTTCGTTCGCCGACCCCTGTTGGAAACCCTATCATCACTGAACTCCATGAAAATAACACAGTACACAACGACCCTACCTAGATTGCCAATGCTCTGAATCGCCAATTCATCAGCTTTGGAACACCGGATGATCCTGCATGTTCTCTCCCTGGTATTCCACACCACGGGCTCCCAGCACTACCCTGTTTTAGCACTACTCCCACCGCCATTGCCCAACACATCCGTCGCCTAAAGCCCAAGAAGGCGGCAGGTGCAGATGGCGTATCCCATGAACTGCTAAAAGCCCTGTCTCCTAGTATAGCTATCCCTCTCAGCCTAGTTTTCAACCAGTCCTTCGCCACCGGAATCTTCCCTGATGTCTGGAAGGCAGCTGTGGTTGTGCCTATTTACAAGAATAAAGGCAGTAAACTGTCTGCATCCAATTACCGGCCGATTTCACTCCTTTCCACCATTTCAAAGCTCTGTGAACGTGTGGCATTTGGCCACTTATACCAACATGTGAACCCGGTACTTGACCCGTCACAGTCTGGATTTCGGCGAGGCGATTCGACCGCCTGGCAGTTGCTGAGGCTTGTGCAGAAGCTATATGAATGCAAGGATCAGAAGCAATTTAGCCTCCTATGTTTTTTCGACCTCAGCAAAGCATTTCACACTGTCTGGACAAGGGGTCTCCTCCATAAGTTAGCAGCGTTTGGCGTAGCCGGGACGTGTCTGCAGTGGCTCACCAGCTATCTCACTGAACGTCGACAGAGTGTCCGAATTGGACATGCCCTGTCCGCCCCTCTAACAGTCCACTCTGGAGTGCCCCAGGGCTCTATCTTGGGGCCTCTATTGTTCATCGTATACGTTAATGATTTGGCAGGTTTGGATCATACCTCACTCTTCGCGGACGATACAGCGCTCCATATAACCGAGCCAGGCTTATTGCAAGCCTGCGACTCGCTACAGTATCACATTAATCAAGTTGTGCGCTGGATGTCGAAGTGGAAACTCCGCCCCAATGTGTCGAAAACGGCAATCCTTTGTATCCCCCCACAACCCTCCAGTGACCTCACCCTCCTTACGACTCGGCTTTTTACTTTCCCTGATGATCCCATTGCTATCAACATTGTTAAAAATCACAAACACCTTGGTATATTTCTTGATGAACACTTGTCCTGGGATTCGCACGTAACCTATATTGAAAAGCGAGTTTGCTCCGCGATAGGCTGCATTTCTCCTCACATCTCCCATCTACACCATGGTTGTCGAATACAAATTTATCACTCTTATATTCTTCCTTTGTTTGATTACTGCTCTCTCGTTTGGTCCTCCGGTCTATCCTCCGCTCTTATGCATCGGTTAGAAGTCACCCACCGTAAATTACTTCGATTAATATTTCGCATGCCCCCTCTGACCTCCTCTCAGACGCTATACATTTTGGCTTCCTCTTCCCCTCTCTCAGAACGCTTTCCCCACTCGGCATGCAAATTCATTCACCGTATTAAGCTTCAACTTGCTCCTCCTCATGCACTTCCGCATTTAAGCTGGTTCAATAATAGCTCGCGTACTAGATGTTCTCTCCATTTCCCACTTGCCAGGTCATCGATCCTTTTAAAATCCCCTCTGTTCAAGTCCTATTCTCATTGGTCTCGGCTTCCGCAGGAGGTAAAGTCTCGTGACACCTTCGCTGCATTTTGTTCCATTCTGCCCGCGCCTAAGTTGAATTGAATTGAATTCGTTGTTTTCCATTGCTAGCCTAATCTTCATACTGCTCTCTCCAGGTTCCTATAGTACTTCTTTTGTTTTCTTTTCTTTTCTCTTTTTCTTCTCCTTCTTTTTCTCAGTTGTCCCCACCATGGCTGGTTAAAATCGCCCGCATCACATGCTTATTGGCACTGTACTATGTCATCGTGATTGTGAAATAATAATAATAATAATAATAATAATAATAATAATTTATTATTTTCGAGCTGGGAATGTGAACATAGTAAAAAAAAAAAAAAAAAGTTGCTGACTTGTTCTTTATAGGTCCACCCATGGCGAATCGACTGAAACCGTCAACTATGTTGCATGCATAGTTGTACCCTCGGCACACTGGTAACTTTTTCAGATCCATCTGCCACCTGCTATTAGGGTACGTGGCAAGAATTGTCTTCCTGGTAAGTGATGTTTTAGGTATCGGCATCTGCTTCCGGCAGGACAAACAGTTGACTTGTTGTTTGAAGAGATTCTTCACCGTTTCCCTTACCACAGGGTAGTGTGTCACACGAAGGGTCTCATAGATCGTCTCCGCATGCCTGTGATCGCGTCCAGGGTCACTGTTCCGAATATGAACTGCGTGGCGGAATCCCGCTTATGCTATTTCTAGTAGTTCTACGACAAACTCCAAACGACTTCTTTCTTCCATTTCACTTTCTTTCTCTCTCACGACAACTCCCCCAAGCAAGGAGAAACAGCAAATACAAAAGCAAAGAAAAGGCCGCGCGTACGGCACATGCAGGGCCATATGCGCAACCTACGACAAATTAGCAGCAGCGCTGGTACAACAGAAATGTACAAACGCCGGAAACGTAAAGGTCATGAACCCGTGCGACCCCCTGGGACAGGATGGCTACAGCTATAAACGGACTCATATCGAGCCAAGAAAGATACGCGACAGATACAACTCAAGCATATAGAAACAAGAAATAATTATAGCAATAAAAACTGCTTTATGGCAGTTTTCTAAAAAAAGTTATTGTGTTCTAGTTCTAGTCCATGGACCCCGTCTAAAAAGTAAGAAATTAACGAAATGTGATAGCCGAAAATTAAAATTTCACACAAAACCTCACAATAATCACGACACTTGAAGATCTAATAGTACGGCTTTCAACACTAAGTCTTGTTTATTCCGACACTTGTACTTGTACAAGTACATGTACTGCGCCAACATGCTTGCATGTGAAAGAGGACCACGAGGGGAAAAGGTTGTCTCGCATCCTGTGTGTGATTATTGTGAGGTTTTGTGTGAAATTTTAATTTTCGGCTATCACATTTCGTTAATTTCTTACTTTTTAGACGGGGTCCATGGACTAGAACACAATAACTTTTTTTAGAAAACTGCCATAAAGCAGTTTTTATTGCTATAATTTCTTTTGTTTTTTGGCTAAAGGATATTACCGGTATTATTTTTATTTTATTTATTTTACTAGGGTGTTTCCCACAGACCTATGGTCTTCTGACGGGAGCCCCTAGAAAGATTAAGCATGAACGAACAAATGGGCGATAATCTGTACAAGAGCGAACAGTGGAAGGCAGCATATTCCACCGATCAGAACCTATAATTGTGTCACCAATGGAATGCCCTAAATGATGGCCTACATGTAGCGACTCTACATGTTATTATTTTATTTTACTAGGGTGTTTCGCACAGAGCTATGGTCTTCTTACGGGAGCCCCTATGGCTATGTACATGTACGTGTATCATATCAATTTCAATACCGTATTATACGCATTGATGTGCAAGCCTTTTCTTGCAGAAAATGGAACTAGTCTTGCATACATGTATTCATGTTCTTCTGCAGGGGAATCATATGAGTAGTGGCGGTGATACTTTTTTTTATACGCAGGTCATTCTGTGGATGTTGCAGAATTTCATGACTCTGTCATAAAATTGTCTTGTCTTTCAGAAAATTCAGATGTCCACACCCTAAATCACATTTACATGAGAATTGTAACCAGGTGCGCGCCGCAGATGTTTTTGTTGATTCTCTGTTTATAATTGTAGTCATGGGTTGTCGTGATAAGGTCATCCGGCATCATATTGTAATGAAATCGAAATCCTGTTGATGTCGGTAAAACCTTTGGAAGCAGTTCAATGACTTCAAAGTGTTATAAGTCCACGATTATCTAAAACAACACAGCAAATTAGGAACTATAAACATGTATTAAAATGTAAATACATTGCTGAGTCCGACACCTCGTTCCAACAACTACACTGATCCTGAGGATATAAGGGGCAAGGATATATGGTTGGAGGTACTGAGAGATAAACAAGGCACTCCATAATAATAACATGTTACACGACTTTGGGGGAGTATGAATGATATCCAGTCAAACCTCTTTAGGACGAACATCAAGGGACCGATGGCATTTGCTTTGTATTAACCCTATTTTTATAACGAGTGAATACAATTATTTCTCCAATACTGCAATAGAGACACGAATAGATTTCTTCTACAGCGAAAGATTCTAAGCCAGACCAAACCATTGACTCGTCTTTTATGAAACAAATGAGTCACTGAACCTTTCTTTAGCAACATGACGGCAACTGAAACAACAACAGAGAAAATACGATACATGTACAGCACATTCTTGCAGGTACAACAAACAGATTGCAGATCGTAATTCTTGCTCTACCGGCACGCAACTTTATTTGGGGCAGTGCAATCTCGGCGGTACTCACAAATCAAACAGCCCAGACTCGAGTAAACAAATCCAATCGTACGAGATTTTCACGAGACTGCACCCATTGGCTTGTTTCGTATGAAGCAAACAAGTCACTGAATGCATGAACCTCTCCATAATGGAGATTTTCCCTGATATGCGAATTTATTTTGCATACTAGTACTCGGTTAATGCGTCCTTGAACCTTCGCCTCCAGATTGGGAACTGCCAACGATGCTATGCCACTGCAAAATTCAGATTCTACCCCATGATCGGAGCACGGAATGCCGGAAGCAATCATGACCAGTGCCTTACTTGTAACGTACCAATGTACAATGAACATGAGTATTTCGACAACACATCTAAGCCTTACCGTCAAGAAGGTGAACTCGCGTTCTTCGCACACTGTTGGCAAGGGCAAAGAGATACGAATGGATCTATTAAATCCGAATAAAATCAGCACACGTTTCCGTAAATGAAAGGGTGAGCATAAGCAAATGAATCGAAGGAAACTGGTCAACTCAGAGATCACCTGTCATTGAGTATTCCGTAAAAGGAGGCCTCGACAGCAGAAAAGCTAAATTTAGAAAAGAGATCCTGTCAGCTTTTCCATTATTATTTTATTGTATTCCACCTAAAATCAGCACACTTTTCGTAAATGAAAGAGTCAACACAAGCAAATGAATCAAAGGGAACTGGTCAACTCACCTGTCATTGAGTAATATTCCGTGAAAAGAGGTCTCAGCAGAGCCGAAGCGAAATAAGCCAGGACACGAAATATCCGAAACAGCTCATGCAAGAAGCAGTTCCAAAGAAGGAAGTTCCTCGCGCATGAACATCCGAAAACGGACTGCACGGCATGCAACACAATGTCTGCCGTGCACGTGCACAGCACGCGGCTACCACCCGTTGGTAGATCTAATACCGAGCACCTTACGTAGAAACTTACGTAGCCTAAGTGAAGTACCGAGCACCTTACGTAGAAACTTACGTAGCATAGCGGTGTCGTTTTTTCTGCCATGTGAACACAATAATAGAAAAGCTGACAGGATCGCTTTTCTAAATTAGTGCACTGCAAGTGCCAGCGTTATTATTATTATTATTATTTTATTTATTTTACTAGGGTGTTTCCCACAGACCTATGGTCTTCTTACGGGAGCCCCTAGAAAGGTTAAGCATGAACGAACAAATGGGCGATAATCTGTACAAGAGCGAACAGTGGAAGGCAGCATATTCCACCGATCAGAACCTATGTAGCCAAGACGAGAAAAACCAGCATTAGTGTGGGCGGAAGGCAAGGCCAGAGAAAAAGAGATTTGGGACCTCGCGTAATCTGGCATAATGGCAAATATTGCATAGTAGTGAAGGTGAGTCCTGAACAGTCACTCACGATCAAAGCAATGAGTTACTCCCTTGAGACACATTCACGATGGCACACATTCAGCTCTGTAGACTTGACATACAATTTTTTTCTCTTTTTCGTCGTAGAGAAATTTATCCAGATGTTGCTGTACTCTCCTCTCTTCGACGTGAACATTCTTACTTGCATTAACGTGCTCCGCAATTTTCCTCTTACCCCACTTGGGGTTCTGTGCTTTGGCCAAATACACTGTAGTTATTTCCTGAAAGGAAACCCAAAATAACTCCGCGTTTCTATCTTTAGTTTTTGAAACACTTCCTGTGGACTTTCCAACTCTAATACCTTGTGCTTCTTTTTCCATCTTCAACCTACATTCTACAAACAGATCAACCTTGAAATGGAATACGGCAAAAATACAGTAGGGGATAATAAATAACTGGTTTGGTTTCATAACCTAGTACCTGCAAGTAAAACAAGCTCAGACACCAAGAAAGGAAATCAGTCAAACTGTAAACAAGAACAAATCAAAAACGCCACGCCATTCATGATGATCCGGTTCATACCAGCGAGCCCTGCGTAGGGATCACTGGTTCATATTGCACCACCATCTGTTACATTGCCTTGACGATAACAACAAGAAAGAAATTCAGTGGAGCTGAAAACGGCAACAAATCAAAAAGCCCGCGCATTTCATGGTGACCAAGTTTATACCAGGAAGCCCTGTATGGCCGACGTAGGAGGTAAGGATCCGTGGAAGCCCTATATGGCCGAGTTGGTAGGTATGGATCCCTGCAGCGCCATCTGTGAAAGCAAGGCTTGCATATACCACACTGTGTACCATCTGTGACCATGTACAGCGCTAGTGGTGCACCATGTCGCCTGTACACTGTACAGAGATGTAGTGACCATATATAGAGCTGTGACCATATATAGAGACGTGACCATATACTGAGTGTAACATATGTACTCCAAATATGATCAACAAAGGCCCCTTGGAGGCGGGCTCTGCCCTCTTCTGTTTGCGAACCTCGCCAGAAGTATAAAATCCCAACACAGATCTGAAATCTTTCTCATTTTCGGAAGGAACAACTAGAAGTAGGTCAAGCATCCACCAAGTCAGAAAACTGTCGTCGCAATGGATTTTGGTCCGGTAAGAGCTAAACGCTTAATTTAACGAAGAAAAGATATCATTACGGAATCTAGATAATGATGAACTTCATAGCTCTTTGTTATTTTTGCTGTGCTCAAATGTCAACAGCATGCATAAAATAATATCGTTTTTCTCGTAAAGTTGGTTGCTCCAACGAGGAGCACACGCTTCTTGCCGAACTTGACACTTGACTGACTCACGACTGCCGTCCGGAGCACACGAGGAGCACGTCGAACCTTCTGCTCGGCAAACCAGGGAGTGGTGCTTTCTTTCAGGTTTGCCGAGCAGAAGGTTCGACGTGCTCCTCGTGTGCTCCGGACGGCAGTCGTGAGTCAGTCAAGTGTAAAGTTAGGCAAGAAGCGTGTGCTCCTCGTTGGAGCAACCAACTTCATGACTATTACCGCCGAAGTCGCAACTTCTAAGTTAATTTTTCTCGGTGTAAAGTAAGGTTTATACATGTATATTGAATGCATTTATATTTCTTGTGAATGATATTTTTCTTGCTGACTAGCTCTGATCCTTTCTTGATGTTGACACGCTTGTTCGCTTGAATAATCTCTAGCTCCTCTATTATTAGGCACAGAGGACAGCGCTTGATTGTGTTTTACTGTTCCCTGGATCCTGGGTGACAACTGACCAACCAAGACTGTACTCGCCTTTTATACGCTTCAGGTTCAAGACACACTTTGATAGTCACGTTCTCTTCTCATGTCTCTCGCGTCTGAATGATGTTAGATGGTTGCAGTGTCTCTTGTGGCTCTGCAAGACAGATAAACACCTTCTGTCTGTCCTCTCCTGTCACATTGGACGGTTGCATTGTACCCAATAGAGCTGATTTGGCACTGATTTTGGCACCAAGATTAATTTGGCAGTGAGTGTGTGTGTATGTGTGTGTGCCCAGGTGTATTTGTGTGTGTATGTTTGTGTGTGTGTATGTTTGTGTGTGTGTATGTATGTGTGTGTGTATGTGTGTGTGTGTGTGTGCGTGAGTGAGTGTATGTTTATAGGGCACTCTGTAAGAAGGCCCTAGGCCTGTTGGGATTGCCCTATTCAAAATTTGTAATAATAATGTATGTGTATGTGCGTGCTGTGTGCTTGGTGGTATCATTTCCAGGTTGCCCTTGCCCTCGTCGCGGTGCTCTGTTTTGCATCACCAGTAGACTCAAAACCAAAATGTTTCGTTTTGAGTTGCTCCGTCGGCCCACTTTTAGGAGGTACGTAATTTCGGAAGTGTTCACCTGTCGTGTGAGACGAGTCCTCTTGTTGGAGAAGAGATGTCTCACTCACACAAGTGTGTGGGGCGGTCGATAATGAAGAATTTGTTAATGTTAACGTTAGTTCTCAATTTAGGTCAGTAGTTCTCAATGTTGTATTTTGCACCTGCTGTTAATGAATGAATCTCTTTGCTGGTGATTGCAAATGTTTTTCACTAGTACCGTAAAGTCCGCTGCAAACGCCCACCCCATTTTTGCAAGATCTGCTGGCCTGTACACACTGACCCCATGCACTGTACGAAAGTGCATCTCGCACTGTAGCGGGAAGAGCACTTTGCTACGGTAAACTATGTCCACTTTCCTGGTTTCAAAATATATTTGGGCACTAGCCACGAGCTAGCTCGTAGCGATTTTATAATGATGGTTGTTTTATTTCGCAAATCCGAACGGGGTTTCTTCCGAAAAACAAGGTAGAGAAGAACAGAGTATTGAAGGAACCAAAATTCTGACGGTGTTTCAAGCCAACATTTCGAGATCACACAACGCCCAAAGGCAAGTGTTTTTCTTGGGCACTTGTTGTTGTTGTTGTAGAAGTTTATTTAACGTCGCACCACAAACAGGCGATTTCGCCTCCTTTGATACATGTGGACGACAGAAGGAATGAGAGAGAGGGGGGGGGGCAGAAGTATGGAGAGAGGAAGGGTAGAAATAAATAAGCAATCAACCTCAGGGCTACACCAAAGCAAAAACGGAATGGGAACATACTATATACAAAATAGCTTCATACATATATTGCAAAACACGTTTACTATTCTTCAGTCCGCTATACCACAGAAACACACTAGCCGAAAAGCATTTAAACGGAGCCATGATGCGCTTTTAGCAGGGCACAGAACTGAAGGTGGCTGGGCTCGGAACGGAGATCAGGCGCTCTTCAGAGTTTTCAACAAGTTAGGAGCGACTTTGTAGGTGTAGCTTCTGTGACATACCCTGTTCGACTTGCAACTGCAATATTGGGACCAGTCAAGTCGTTGACTGACGCTTCATCAGAACAATTGCTGTTCCTGACAGCGCGACATCGTGGCACTGCACAAATTTCTAGGGCATTACTCGTACCACATGGAGAACGAACTACCACAAAGACGACACATTTATCGAATGAAAGGAAATCTCGACAGAAGTTATTTCTTTGCAGGAAGATAATGACAATCGCTTTTTCACAGTTTCCTGGTAGGACATAGGCAGTTTGTAGGCATTACAGTCGTTCTCGTACGCATTCGACCTTCATGCCAGTTGTTTACAACTATATTGACCTGAAAAAGACGAAAATAGTATGGACCCCCTGGGCCCATGGGGTGGGCGTTTGCTGCGAAGTGGGCGTTTGCTGCGAAGTGGGCGTTTGCTGCGAAGTGGGCGTTTGCTGCGAAGTGGGCGTTTGCTCCGGACTTAACAGTAATACTAGGGAGGTTCTGCTATACGTGAAACGTAGAGAAATCACGTAGAGAGCAGGTGTCTGGGTTAGAGTCTACGGCTTCACGTGTTTTGGCTCCAGATTTCCACGCGGAGATGGGGTTCTCTACGTTGTGGCACACGCAGAGAAAATGCGTACGGATTTGCTGGGTATCGATCAACTGCATGCAGAAAACTGCCAAATATGGAAGGGAAAATTCCCAGTACACATTCCACGTGACTTCTCTAGGTGAAACGTAGAGCAGAACAGCATTTCTTTACGTTACGGGAACGCGAAGAAAGTTCGCGTGATTCTTTGCGTCGCGTTCCCAAAACGTAGAGCAGAACGTCCCTAGTAGCTTTTGTTTCCACGTCTGGCTGTTCCCAATGTAACTTCTATCAGTGCACCAAACTGCATTTTTAATTTATACCGTAAAGTCCGCTGTAAACGCCCACTTCGTAGCAAAGGCCCACCCCAGCGGGTCCATACTATTTTCGTGTTTTTAAGGTCAATATAGTTGTAGAAAACTGGCATGAAGGTCGAATGCGTACGAAAACTGTTGTAATGCCTACAAACTGCCTATGTTTTACCAGGAGGCTCTGCAAAAGCGATTGTCATCATCTTGCTGCAAAGAAAAACTTCTGTCGAGATTTCTTTCATTCGATAAATGAGTCGTCTTTGTGGTAGTTCGCTCTCCATGTGGTAATGCCGTAGAGTCCATCTGGTTTTCATGACATGTCTGCAGTGCCACAATGTCGCGCTCTCAGAGCGGAACAGTGATTGTTCTGAGGAAGCGTCATTCAACAACTTGACTGGTCTCAGTATTGCAGTTGCAAGTCGAACAGGGTATGTCACAGAAGCTAAACCTACAAAGTCGCTGATAACTTTATGAAAACTCTGAAGTGCTCGAGAAAAAACACTTGCCTCTGAGCGTTGTGTGATTTGGAAATGAAGGCTTGAAACACCGTCAGAAGTGTATTTGGTTCCTGCAATACTCTGTTCTTCGCTACCTTGTTACTCGGAAGAAACTCCCGTTTGGATTTGCGAAATAAAACAACCATCATCATAAAATCACTACGAGCTACTGGTAGCTTGTGGCTAGTGCATAAAGAGATTTAGAAACCAAGAAAGTGGACATAGTTTACCGTAGCAACGCGCTCTTCACTCTATGGTGTGAGACGCACTTTCATACAGTAGGGGTGCCAGTGCATGGGGTCAGTGTGTACAGGCCAGCAGATCTTGCATGGGGTCAGTGTGTACAGGCTACCAGATCTTGCAAAAATGGGGTGGGCGCTCACACTGCGACCATGAGCACGCGTCCATGCGTCGTCAAAACGCAGAAACGTGGCAGTCGTGCTCACACTAGGCCTCGTACACGCGTAGACGTGAAGTTGTCACACAAACGTTACGAATTGCAGCTCGTATCCAAAAGAGTTAGTGCGTTTCCTAATAAAGTTGTGGCCCGTTTTGGATGTAATTTTTCGCATGTTGCATGTTGGAGGAAGTGCCTCGTAGCTCGTATTCTCTTGAAGTCGACGAAAATAATTCATACAATCAGGTAGGTTTGGAATCTTTGAGGGACTGCCGCTGACATCCACGCGCTTTCGCTTTTCAGACCTCGTGGTCAGAGCAAGTGCCAGTGCAGTGGAAATTCCGCTAGTAGTTTCTTTCGTCTGTTGCCGAGACGAGAACTGTATTTTCCGATGATATGTAACTGAAATGTCTTGAGGTATGGCATTCCATCATCGCAGAAAAGTAGATAAAGATGATTTCCCAAACCGAAAAGCCAGACTTAGCTGCCATTGTATTGAACGAGTACACTGTAGAATAGATGATATGCCAAATAACGTGCAACAAGACTTGAGAGGGCATCGCACACAAGTTGCATACAAATTATACTACAAGGTGTACATGGCAGGCCCTGAGCTCTGCAGGAATGCAAGTCACAGGTAACCGTACAACTTTGAACTTTGTATGCAACTACTCTGCAATGCCCTCTCAAGTCTAGTTGCACGTTATTTGGCATATCATCTATTGGGTCACTTACCCGATCAACTGACAACCAAGCAACTACAAAAACAAAAATCAAAATCGACATCGTCCAAAAAGGCCAAAGAATGCATATATGGCGGTGCGTGCGTGCAGGACCTCAACTACACCATTTTAAAAATGTGCAAATGTCGAGGATGACATCGACAACCGCCGAGTTTCATAAATCAACACACCAGAATTTGAAAAATTGAACATACTTCAGGCCAGGTTGTACACAAATACGCTTCACGTCTACGCTCATGTTGCCACCAAGTCGTGGCACCCCCTCCGGAGGTCGCGGTCAAGATTTGAAACGTCGTCGCGACGTTTTGGTCAAGTGGGGACATGCCGTTGCCATGCAACTCGGCCGCATGGCCGCGTGGACGCTGGTTTTGGTCGCAGTGTGAGCGCGCCCTTACGGTACGTAATACTCAATGTGCGGACAGTACTGTTTCGTCCTTTGTTGACTCATGAACGCAGCACAGAGAAGACCTGCGAACCTGATAGCAATGACCCGCATGCTGATAGCAATGACCTGCGCATCTGATAGCAATGATAGCAATGAAAAATAAATTTTCCAAAGTCAGATTTTATACCAGCCCCGAACGTACCTTGCCGGAATGCTCAAACTGAGAATTCCGATATGTATATAATTATATCACATTTACTCTATCTGCGGACAGAACTGTTTCGTCCTTTGTGGAGACATCAGTGCGGCACAGAGAAAATGAGCCGAACCTATTAGCAATGAAAAATTGATTTTCCAAAAACAAGATTATTTTAAACCAGGCCGGAACCTACCTTGCCCGAGTACTCAAACTGACAAGTAAGTGAGCTCTGCATAACGCAAACAGCAAAGGCACTACCCCGAATGAGAGTACTCAAGAGCAGGAGCGTAATACTCAATCTGTGGATACAAAATTCTCGGGTATCCATCACTTGACGACTTGCACGTCATTGCTCTGACTTTCTGACTTTGAGTTGCCTTTTCTAGTAAATTCCTTTAGAAGAGATGGCACTGAACTCTTTCAAGCGAAAAAACCTATGTGAATGAAAGTGTTTTGAATGCGCAACTTGCGTTAACAATAACTTTCATTCACCTCTGGTAGTACGCTTCAGAAACTTACCGTGGTATATCTACCCATTTTCCCATCTGATAAGGAATAACTCCTATAATGAACCAATGAAATGGTATTGTAGAAGCGAACGCAATCATGGTCACGAGCTCTGAAGCATCTGTCCAACTGTCTAGGACTGTTCATTGTGTTGTGCCTATGTTCACGCTTTATGACTGTGTACCTTGTTTCGATATTTCTATGCTATTATTTATTCTTATTTTACTAGGACCTTGGTTTACCAAACCGCCAACCATGAACATTTGCTTCGACGATCGTGAGCATCGTGGTGATTTTTGGGATGGAAGTGGTCACCTTCCTGCCATAAACGATCTGGTCGTCTCTGATACTATTTATAGGTATTTTCACTCGCTGAGATATTACATAAGACCTGTCTGCGCGCCTGGTTACATAGTCCGAAACTTCGCGTCGTGTACAACTGAGATTGTGACTCGAGCACTGGAGTTTGAAGATCGTATGCCATCGAGTCTAGGAGGCCTATTTTGTGCTCCAAAATGTAAGTTTGAGTTTGGGGAATGCAGTGTTGGAAAATCATGTTGGTATGAATCTTGTATTATGGAGTCAATATCTGTAGTGATCAAAAATCATTGGTTTTTCGAATTTTGCTCTGGCTTGTTACTCTGATCCCTGGTTGGATCTCGTTCACCCACTATGGCAATGTGTCGGAGATTCTCCTCAAATGCATTATAAGCCTTCAGCCGATTGCCAATTGGTACATCATAGGAAAGAAAATGGCGAAGGAATTACAAGTCACGCTCCAATGTCCACTAGTAGCATCAGTTCCTTGATAATCACTTAATGTAAAACAGAGAGGTTCCAGGCTGTCCAAGAGAGTGCTCAATACCGAGAGGCAGAGCTGGTTCAAACAATAAGAGGACAGAGAAAGTGTTTTAACTCTGAGTTTCATGCACTAAGCGATCATTAGACAACAGAAATGATTAAATCTGGATCAGTATTGGTTTATATACCCACAAAGCATTTGCCCCATGATGCAATCATTTACGCTTTGCACTGCCGCTATTCACAACTTTTAGATTTGCGCCATGATGCTGCCATGTACACTTTGCTTTGTGGGTATATAAAGTAGCATATACTGTAACACGTGTAGTTTTCCTCACTGTTTATTTCTATTGCATGATTTGCATCAGGAGATCCCCTCGACAGGCCATCGCCTGAGGGAGATCCTTTAGATAAAAAAATAATTTAATAAACCAATACTGCTCCAGATTTACTAAAACTACCGCTCGGCATCACATGACTCCACATCCTACAGGTATCAATAAGAGGTCGAATCTGCCTTAGAGCCACACGTGAATAACGTAAAGAGGAATACGTTTGGGAGCAAAGATATGGGGGACCATGAAGGTGGTAATTTGTACATATAGAAATGCTACTATGCATATTTCACCTGTGCTTATGGACATTATGGGAACTTGTGGCCAGGCACAAGGGGTACATGGATGCAGCTAATGGGGTCGTTTTCGGCACTTGTGCCAGTGGTTGTTAGAATTATCCACTCACCCCCACAGTTAGGCGCTGCATCTGCCGCTAGGGTTTATCGGGTGTTAGCAGCCGTCGTGAATTCCCTTCGGGAACGGACACGATAATTTACTTTCTTTATATTTTTTTATGGACATTATCGTAATCCTGAATCTTGTCGAAACCGACAAAATTAATTTGTTTGCCCGAAGTTTGGAAAGCGATCCACTATAATTATCATCTGCACCATAGAACGATATGAAGTGCCGGTGCAGTTATAATATTATTGGAACGTTCTTTGAGTTTAGGTTGGTCTGGCGGAAGCCATGTCCGGCAGGCATAGTGTCTCTGCGGATAAAGCATTTCACTTGATTTTCTTAAATTTCTGGGTGACATAGTTATTATATTGCCCCAGCTTCCCGATGAGTCTGATACAGGATCCGAGTCGAGGGAGCAAGCGGATAATGGTGGTGATAAAGCTATGGAGTCATACCAGAGAATCAACCTCCAACACTCCGGAAAGATTTCCTTCATGAAACTTTGTTCTCTGGCAAAGTTGGTAGATTGTAGAAAATGTGGTGCACCAAACAACCTCGAACGCACGCAATCAGTTGTTCCTTCGGGATATTCGCAATATTTTAGATGGGGCAGATGCATTATTCTCATTTTTTACCAGAATATGATCCATGTCATGATAGTTAGTGTACAAGGTAGGAGGGGAAAGCGGAAAATTGGAGAGGACTCTACTTTGGGTGAAGGCAAATTCATGGCATTTGTTTCGCAACTTTGCGCAAGAGGCGCCCTTTGTCCCCGCAATAATCTGTCGACGGCCCTTAGGCTGGATAAAATGGAGGCGATAAAATAAAATAAAATCCCTAGAAATAGTTTCCAGGAACTACTCTGCTGCTGCTGCTTATAGTATACTACTGCATTAGTGGTATAAGCTTTGTGCTACTAACTGAGGCTGGGTACTGCGTTTTTTCAAACTCGAAGCGGAGCGTCAACAAATGTTATACCCCTGGGACAGATTTGTTATGGTTGGTACAGGCATGCTGCTTATATGGGAGAGCTGTGTTTACCCGTAGTCAAACGCTGCATGAGTGATTTTGAGATCCCTCATAGTGCATGCGTGGTCTGTAAGGGGATCAGAATCAAGTTAGTTGGGTTCGCTGATTTCTATTTGGTTCCATCTTTCAACCTGTCAAATTGCAGGGTTTCGGACATGCGCATGGAATCAAAACGACATGGACACTGTCCGCGAAGTGAATGGAAGGTGCGAATGCATACCAGGCTACGTCTTGAACACAGTGGCTCGGGCTTGCCAGGGTAAGTCTATGCATGGCAATGCAGCTGGCACACTGAATTGTCCATTGGGCATTGATTGGTGGTTCACTGCACAGTTCTTTCAACTCTTTACAGCTTAATCCATTACATCAGACGCATGGTACTCAGAATTTCACATATTCAACTGACTGTGATTTTCATGTTGTTTGGAGGATTCTAACAAATTTGGGCTCTCAGTAAAACGAACACATCCATCCCAGTTTCCAACTGACAGAGTCGCAGGAGGAACGCCGCAGCGTATTATAAGCGCTCCAATGCCAGGGTTCAAACCGAAAATGGAAAAATTGGAAACAATTTGGGGCCTACTTGGGCGAGGGTGATGATATCGCTCACCCCATGGAGAATGCCTGGCAGGTATTAATTTAGCAGGATGACCCATTTTCAAGCAGTAGCTGCTGCCTTTTTTCCGCTCAGCAACTACTGATGTTCTCTCCCTTCCTAACATTCGAGCAGTAACTGCTGCATTTTCGCGGTTCAGTAGCTATTGGTGCTTGCCGTCCTTTGCCCAACACGCGTGTGCACATTTCCCCACAAGCATACAAGAACACAAGCACACGCATGCACCTATCCACATACACCCATCTGCATACATACCTCTGTCCGGTTGTGCACTTTCACTTCTCTCGTTTTTTCCGCTTTCCTTTTTTATTAACGTGGACAATCAACCATCACATGTATCAGAGCTCAAAATAGACAAAAGCGGAATGGTTAGCACTACCTTGCTGTCCTGTACTTGTACACGAACTGTTCTATTATTATATATTTCTTCGAGTGTTATAGTGCCAAACCTGTGAGCGTGGTACTAAAGTCTCAGACATTTCAACAATTTCGTTCACAGAACGATCCTGTTTCTCTTTTGCAGGCGAAAGCTGAGAACTTTCTGTTCAAAATAACATATTAAGTTTTGCAATGTGTGCATGCGTGCATGCGTGGGGAGCGAGTCAGCCCCTTGCTTGTGTTTCAAATTTATTGCGGAAAGAGCTGACTTGCGCCAGCAAATTTCGGTCGAGCGTCATATTCTTCAGTGCCTCAGATCGTCTTCAGGTTTTCTTGAGCCGACAGCTGACAGATTTCCCGAGCCGACAGCTGACAGCTCGTTTCTGTATAGGAAAATCCCTCAATTGTCGAATCAGACAATGCCTCACGGAATAACGGAAGTTTGAAGTCACCATAACGATGCACTGCACTGTACACTCAGGCGGATGTATCCGACTATTAGGTGTTGGCCTTTTTACTAGTGATGTCACTTGTCTTTTCCAAATTCATTCCGCTCCAAGCTCGTGTTTTCTTCTCAAACCCAAGTCGCCCGCTTCTGGGCCGACATCGCCCATGCTTCTTGTATGCTTGTTCCTGTTAATGTGGTGTGTAACTACTTGTATAATGTCTACTGTGTCTTGCCGCTGCTCAGGCATTGGGCCTGACCGCGATTTATTCCCTACTTTTCTCGTTTATCCATTCTTTTTTTTCCTTCTCCTAAGAGCTTTCGTCTCGCCCTGACCACGATTTATGTTCTCTTTTTCTTTTTTTCTTTTTTTTGCTAAGAGCTAGGCCTCGACCAATTATGCTAAAAAAAAGAGCATAATAAATAATATTATTATGCTCGTCGCATATCAGGGAAAACGTCCATAATATGCCAAAGGCTTACCAAGATATGCAAAAGATATGCAAAAGATATGCCAAAATATGCTCGACATAAGCAGAAAGTGTAGATCATTTCAGTAAAATTACAACCTTGGAATATTGATTGGCTTCACCAGGCTATCATGCTTATGGTGCAAATCAAAACACATGCGGAATAGTATGGCTGGGGTGTGTCCCCAGCAACCGTAGCTATAGTGTTCATCCATGGTTAAATGTAGCAAACGCTTCAACCATTCCAAATTCATCCATAAAAGACATTTCTGAACGCATTTTGTCCATAATATGAATGTTTTATCCTCATTTTCTTCAGAATATTTGAATTATATGCTGCCTTCATTCCAATATTCCCTTTGTCGCTCAATATGCCATTATGAACTGGCCCACAAAAATATGCGGAAATATGCGCAAGCATATTTGGTCG
This sequence comes from Sycon ciliatum, assembly GCF_964019385.1. Lineage (NCBI taxonomy): Eukaryota > Metazoa > Porifera > Calcarea > Leucosolenida > Sycettidae > Sycon > Sycon ciliatum. The sequence goes on along the minus strand of NC_088651.1, from coordinate 15,313,554 downwards.
AGGACTACTACTTCCCCCGCGTCATCGAAATTGTCGCAGTTTGACTTTTGATATAAAACGGGGTATTTATTCTCCAGCACTCGTACCAGAGGCAAGGAATTCGACATAGGCGATAGTCATCAGTATAGGATGACGGCAAAGGTCTATTTTCTGTTATTGGAAGCTGGAATTTTTGAACTAGACGCAATTTCTTCGCTGATGTCGCTGCGATGGTAATTTCGACTCGCTGGGATCAGTCAGGCGTTGCAGCCTGCACATTTCTCGTGCTGATGGCCATTCACTCAAGCCTCATCACTGTTTTACCTTAGCTGGGGTGAGAATCATTTCGTGGAGCAAGTGGCAGCGCTTGGAGAAACATCGAGGGGTCAGCAAACTAAATGCTTGCAACAGCGATAAAATGTGTCGCTCTGGCTGAGACACTCAGTACATGATTGTACCTGCCAGAGCCGTGTAGACTCTACACGTAGTGCTAGTGATGCACGCGCAGGTGCCGTAGCGGGCCATGGTATACCAGTGATGCTGAAAAAGAGGGCGCTCTGGACGTGATAGTACACTTATCTGCATGAGCTGTGACCACACAGCTAAAATAAATGGGCATGCCACCGCTAAAAAAAGTTCATTTCAAGATCGAGGTGATTCCGCCGACGGTAATCAACCGACCTCGCAACGATCGTGTATTCTTACTAGGCTTCGTTGGTGGTGAAGTAGAAATTATCCAGAGCTAGCAGACGACAAGCATAGCAGCTCTTGTCCTGTGGAGAAAGTCAAAGCGTTTGAGATGAGGCGCGACCAACTTTCAACCTTCCTTGAAATATTTCAGAACGACATTTTTGCGTCCATTGACATCAGCGACGACGAGGACTTCATCTCTGCATGAAAACTCTCAGTCCAACTGTCCTGGAACGTTACACTAGTCTTCAGACTATTATACTGTGTAATAAGTTTTGAATGGCTTAGCTTATGGAGTTGTCAGTAACAAGTGACAAGTCACTAGTCAAACTGCGACAATTTCGATGACGCGGAGGAAGAGCTTCCTTTTTTTCCATCATTTCATTTCACCTTTGTCTTCTTACCAAGTTTTCCCATGCCTGGCGTTCTTGGACCTCATTCACTTCCTTTTCATTGAACATGTTCAGTCCGTTCAGTTTGGGAATTCAAATAAACACAACCAACCAGCTTAACCACTTGTTGTACAGTCAAACCTCTTTAGGACGAACATCAAGGGACCGATGATATTTGTTCGCAATAACGGGAGTTCTTCTTATCCATATGTTTTACCCAATGAATACACAGGGTTTTATCCTATAAAGTTTCGAATACTAGTTCTTCTTGGGCAAACATTTGTCTTATCAGTGTTCTTCCTAACGAGGTTTTACTGTATTTCACAACTAATCCGCGTATAAATTGTATTTACTTCTTCAACGTGCAGCACGCATCTGCCAGGTACCACTAATAACGAATGGATGGAGAAACAGGGCCAATACCCCCTTTCTCCAATATGCATACATTGGATGCAATCCGAATTATGTGTTGGTTGGCGAAGGTTGGACAAGATGCACTTCTGATGGCACACTCAGTTCGGTGCAAAAATGCATACGTGAGTATTTGCTTTCGGAAAAGCTAAAATGAAAGCTAAAATGTCTCAGAGAGATCAATGCCAAATGTACATTGAGGATTCCCCAAGCTTCAAAAAATGTTTCTATGTCTTTATACACCACTGATTCAGCAAGCTTTGAAAGCGTTACATGTATGTCTGTAGTGACCTGACACATTATAATTATGACAAGGGGAGGCCGGCCTATTTTCTCATTATCCAATAGCTGTGATGTAACTCTACTCTACACACATGCACGCACCCCTGCACGTACATGTATGTAAGCAAACTACTGGAGTGCTGGTACGTTAGCATACCCATGCTTGCACATGCTACTTTATTTTTATCACAGTGCACATGCTTACAGACGAAAGGGGAACAAAACAGAAATACAACAATGCCTAGATAGGCCCTACAGGAGCTACGCTGGTGAAGTGTGGTCGTGAGGTGCGGTTTGGGAGTGTAGCTGGTTAAGTGCTGTGGTGAGCTGCGCTGGTGAGATGCGGTTGACTCCCCTGACCATAGGTCTTATAAGCGGCGTAAACACAAAGCACTATTGGTGGGGGAGGGGGAGAGGAATAACAGGGAGAAATCGAGAGAGACTGAGAGATGGAGTGTGAGAGACTTTCTGCCCAACTGGTAGAGCCTGTTCGCCAAATCCGTGACATTGATACGTGTGCACGAAACACTACATTTGTTTCAAATACTTAAATATTCGACGGAGAGACAACATTTTAAATAATTGGCCAACAAGGAGGACGAGCTGAAGTGATACTGGATTACTTTATTAAACATTGTAAGTTATGAAGACGATGCCACAACAATAATAGGTAAGGAGAAATGCATGTACTTGAAAGGAAGAAGAAAACTTGATGGAAAAATCGACGGAAAAAGACGATTGGAACAGGTTGTCGTACAACACTCTTCAGGAATCACCGTTGTTCGAAAGAACGAATAAGAAAAAAGGAAATAATATGGCAATCAAGGTAGAGTAGTTGGATACTATCATTACAATGGCAGCACTAAACTGTCAAAGGGTGACATCTCTCACAACGATGTGCACAAAAAAAGGGTATGAGAACCACGACTCCACGAGTGGCATGTGTGTATCAGTATCACGTCCCTGTTGTTCTGTGCTGTATCAGCAACAAAAATGTGAGAATGATTAACAATAACAACTAATCTTCATGACCTCGATGATGTGTAGCGATGACGGCGGAATTCATCCTCCTTCCTGCTATTTTAATATTGTTGTCTCCAGGTCCTCTACTAAAATAAAAAAAGTGACCGAACACATTTAGGCACAAATAGCAAAAGATTTCCCACACTGAGCAACAAACATTATTTGAACAAGTTTAGGGTAAATGGTACTATCTTTCTCGACTCACAATTTCGGCATATGAATACGCTGACAAATAGCTTCCAAAACCTTTAACTGCAACAGATAACCATGACGAGCACGAAACAAAACAGAAAACATGAGTCAGAAAAAGTACGGCAACAGTCAAAACTAGAGACCTACGTTGTGGCACACGTAAAATAAAAAAAATAGAGACTTTTAAAATGCGGTGGGCCAAGTCTCCCGCCAAGGGTGGACCTACTCCCCACCAAACATACCTCGACGTGGGAGAGTCAGGGGGAGGGAGGGGTGCTGCAACCACCGGAGGCACAGCCTCAGGCAAAGCACCCAGCGGCAAATATCTTGAAATTGTTTTCACCGAATTCACTTCAGCTTAGGCTTATAACAATGTCTACCATATTTCTGACCTATATACGTCACCGACATCACAATGTTCAAAAGGAATGAAGTGAGACTGTGAAACACCTATTGGCCCAGATTTGGAGAATGGATGATACTTTGTCGCAACTTATCTGGCAAAGTGCATGTCGTGTGCAACGTTTTTGACATTGCTGTCAACTCCGCCATCAACATGCCTTGCATGTGGAGAATCGCAATGTCTTGGCATTTACGATTTAGCCGAACACATCTGAACATGTACATGTTCGAAAATAGGGTAGGCGTTAGTTCGGTTGATATGGCAGCACATTGTCAATTTGATGGCTACAGTCTGCTAGCGAAAAGAACGCTTTGTTTCCGTCTTCATAGAGTGCATTTAGTCCGTGTCACTCCGACACCAATCCAAAGCGGCTTGTTCGATACAATCCCGATTCCGGTCGTGGAATGAATGGGGCTAAACCCAAACTGGGGATTCAAAAGAAAAAAAGTGGAATGCCTTTTCACACCTAGCGAAAGGAAAATGAGCGGCAGCCGCTGGAGGCCAGGACAAGAACTGGAAAGATGCCTTCGCACCTTTCCTACTCATCATCCAGCAGGCTCCTAGAGTCACAGGGAGACATGCCGGAACTCCATTTTTGAGCCGGTCCATCATTAGCATAATATTATTATCATCAAAACAGACACGAAACCTGCCACTTCACTTCCTCACACAACATGGCATTGAATAAGCACTTCAAATCCATGGAGAGGTCGAGGGGATTCTGTGACTGGTACGAGGTCGAAGAATCATGATGAAGTAGTGGCTAAATGCCTCATACAGGAAACCTAGCTAAGGGGCGCTCGTAGATCAATGCCGCGTTTGGGCGCTCTTTTACCAACATCAGTTCGGCATGTAGAAATGTACGATCTACCGGTAGATTTCGTAAGACTACAAACCAACAGGCGATAGTCATACTAACATACAAAACAAAGCATACAATTCTATGGTTTGCTGTCTGATAACAACATCTTTGCTTTTTTTTTTTTTTTTTTTTTTTTACTAGAGCCACGTAAACCCGTCATGTGTGAGCCATGAATAAGGGGAGTGGTGGCGTGGTCTGGGATGCTCTGCCGACCTTGGGTCTCGGCTTCATC